>NC_071268.1:3593522-3691022 GCF_023375685.1 Ictalurus furcatus | reverse complement strand
GTGTTAAAAGGCAGGAGATACAGAAGAACCGGCACCAAAAGAAATGTCCTCAAACACACCTCCAGAGAGGCTTTATCTCCAAAACGTCCGCGTCCTTCGCCTGACAAATCACCCATTTATCCTTCTGGTGTTTAAAGTGTCCATCCTTTTATTTTTGTGGTGTTGTTGTTGCAGGATTTCATTTGCGTGGCTCTGGTTTATATACTGTGTGTGTGTGTGGGCTGCTGTATGTACACTCCCACCCCTCAGCCCTGCTCCGCGCATGAGCGCACACTCAGAGCGCGTCCCAAACCGCACACTGCTGCACTACAGAGTGCACTACAGAGTGCGCCAAAGCGCCATGACGCGCGAGCAGATGCAGGGCTGTAGTGATTGAGTGTGTAGTGCGGGACCATGCGGTCTGGGACGGAGCCGAGGAATGTGGTGGTGGGGGAGGGAGGCGGGTGGTGTAGAAATGGGGTTAGTCCTGGTGCTATTGGTTACCCGAGATTACAATGTGTCTTCAAATATAAAAGCATGAAAGAAATTCCATAAAAGTTTGAACGGATTCGTGCAACAACAACAACCCCATTCCTGACTAATTTTAAAAGAATTTATTCATTACTAATACTGATATATCCCTTTATCCCATAGCCTTTATCCATGATTTTTCAGAGGTTTGTAGCCTAAAGGTGCCCAAGCACTGAAGGTGTGTAGTACTACTACTCAAACATGGCGGATTTTTCATCTACAAACTTTGTAGACTTTGGAGTAAATGATCTCCCTGCTGAAAAGAGTAAGAAGAATTAACAACAACAACAACAACAACAACTAAAAACACAATAGAAACCATCACAAATTTTGTTTTTAAAAGGTTTCCACTACAAATACCATTACAAACCATCAGCTAACCATTAGATCCATTACCATAAACATAACTGGTCCTTAATGGTTTCCACGAGACATAACATGCCACCATGTTAAGGCAACAGATTACCAGTAGAGACCCACAGGGTCTATCATTCTCATTATAACCATTATAAATTCTTTAAGGGTTTCAATTGGGATTCCCCCCCTCCCCTCCCCTCCTCAGCAGGGACTTCAAGAAGATTTGTCTAAATCTCTAACTGACAAATGAGTAAACCTGCTCTTAACCTTTGCTCAAGCTGCAATCATGGTTCTTGATTGTCTTGATTGGAAGGTGCAAAGAGTTGGTCGTGTAACGGATCTGCGATTTGGCTTATCCGCAGGACTGCAACTGCGGAGAACAATTCTGCACTCGACTCTCCGTCACTGAACAGTCAATAACTTCAGTTAGATAAACTTCAAGTTGAAAACGAACGGATTCAGAATCGACTCGTATGGATGAAATTCATAAGCTCCTGGTTACGCAGTTGCACTTTTTCAGTCTATAACACACGGTTATAAAAGAGCAGCGATTTATAACCGTCACCCAGATGACGATGGGTTCCCTATCGAGTCTGGTTCCTCACCAGGTTTCTTCCTCACGTCCTGTCAGGGAGTTCTTCCTCACCACCGTCGCCTCTGGCTCGCTCATCAGGGACACGGTTATACACTGAAAAAAAATGTATATCCAGATATCTTAAATACTCCTCACGTGTATTTCGCAGCATGACCTTAAGTCAAGAGATGAGATTTTACCTCATTTTCAACTACCGAAAATTATATCAAAACGATATAGATCTCAGTAACAGTTTGGCGTTTCGCCTTCAAATTTAGGATCTCTCGTTGGGAGGAAGTGCAGATGGCCCCTTCCCGGTCTTCCTCTCTTGCTACGGGTGGGAACAGAAAGTGCTTGGCCCCCTTAATAGTCTGCTTGATTTGGTCACTTAAATGCGGTTTAATCCAAACCTCAAGAACTTAAAACACACACAGGAATATAAATATGATCAACGCAAGTCTATTTGAAACTAATACACAGGCAAAATATTACTGTACACATTTAAAGAACATCGGGTTATGTTATTTAAAATAAAAATTTAAAAAATAAAAAAATCTGTACTGAACGGGTCTGGGGATTGTTAACTGATCGATCCAAACCGGCAAATAAATGATCCAATAGAATGTTAAATCCTTACTGGAAATGTACAAGGAACGTTTTGTTTGTTCATTACAAGCGCTTAAAGTGTCGTTTCGACATTTCTGATGTGCTTCCAAACATAAAGCCTTTTCTGTTTGTAGCCTCGTTAAGAGGAACTGTGGACTTTATGTGTGTATGGACTTTTAAAGGTAGCTATTGATCCAGGGACACAACGATGACAACGTTATAACATGAAAAGTACTTTCGAAACGTCTCCTTATCCGTAAAGATAAATAGATTTCTATAGATTTTCCATCCCCCCCCCCCCCCACACACAAAGAACGCTCTCCCGTGTACGCATTTATGAACACGCACCTATTACATACACACGTCACAATCTAATAGTGAAGATATCACTAGGAGCCAAGTAATAAGATTACACACACATGTAACCTTTGACCATTACCTCATACATGGCGACTGAGAAACACTCGAGCTGTAAACTTAAAATAGATTCCTGCCGCTCTTGCGGACGTATTCCCGAGATACTCGATCTACCCCATGCGAGGATTATCGAATCGCATAGCTGGATAGTTGCATGAAATTGCAGTTGCTCTACAGTGATCGCTGTACAGGAGAATCTATTTAGGGCTTCCTCATTTCACTGTCTGCGATCTGGAGTCGGAAAGCTCGAGCTGCGTGATTGTGGTCAGCGACGATGAACGAAGGCTGCCGTGACCGGCTTAAGAAATGTTTATACGTTCGTTCATTTGACGGACGCTCTAATCTGAAGTGAATATAATCCGAACGTATCCCTGAACAGGTTAAAACGTGAACTCCACCACGCGCCGAGACTTCGCCGCTAAGCTGGGATCTCATTCGGATAGAAACCCGTACCTGGGAAAAATCGCTGGGAAGTTCCGTCTGAATTTATTCAACTTTAAATAATATCGTTTACTCCGTATCTTATCGTTTTTTTTAAGCGCTGTAGCGTTTAGTATCATTGGCTTACGCATATACAAACATAAAAACTTTCCATGACATGCGACTAAAATGTTTTGAAGTTGAGGTTCTGAGAAAACTATAAAAGGATGCCATTGTGGTTGAACGAGGTCAAGAGTTTCCACTGAACTACGACCAAAACCGCCAAGAACGTGCGAGAGTCACGAGCGGTGCTAGACGCTAATACTCGAGATTTTGTGAGGAGTCTACACTCGTTTTCTTTTCTTGTTTTCATGTCGACACAATTGA
The DNA here is from genome assembly GCF_023375685.1 of Ictalurus furcatus. Taxonomy (NCBI): domain Eukaryota; kingdom Metazoa; phylum Chordata; class Actinopteri; order Siluriformes; family Ictaluridae; genus Ictalurus; species Ictalurus furcatus. Next base: position 3,687,751 of record NC_071268.1, on the reverse strand, counting down.
GCAGTTTGACCACAGCGCATTCCATTCCTACTCTGGTGTAACTTGGTAAACAATCGGTGGTAGCCTGCAGGTTCAACCTTTATTTACTAAACAATACACACTGCTGGTAGGGCACTTATCTAAAACTGCTGGATTGATCATGATACTCATAAAGCACTGACATTTAACAGATAAAAAAAAAAAAAAAAAAAAAAAGCAACAACAAGAAGTTTCCATGTTTTGGTAATGGAACAAGAGAAGTTATCGTGGATCCTGTGCTGGGCCGTCACACAGAGCTCCAATATGCGAATGACCTACTCCCTGATTTGTTAGACGTATGTAAAATGTAAAACATCTACTGTAAGCAAGTGGAAATACCTCGAATATAGTTGTGTGGGAAATATAACTATCTCCTAGCGTTGGAGTCCAAAAAGATCACTGTGCTCATGTATTTCTAGAATTATCTGCCAATACACCGAGAGCACATAAAAGCTCAAAATATCTTTAAATGGGTTTAATAATCATAGATCCGGTTCACTGTAAGCTTATAAGACGACATGCTAGATCGATCTGACTATATTCAAGCTAGTTCCACTTGCCAAGATGTCACTTTTTGGAGTGTATTATATGAAGCTTCACTGTTTGGCAGTTGCTAAACTACATCAACTATCTGTGTCTGTAGAATGGCTAAAGTCCATCGACGAGCGAAAGGGGTGATCGATCACTAATCAGGAAAAAGTGCAGAACGATCAGTCTGTTAGATGTTTGTAGTATTTGTTTTGGTGCATGAGACGGTGAAACAGAACCAATGTTGTATCCTTCGCTAGCCTTAGCAGATGTGATCTTCATTAGCATTAATGAGACTACTAGGATTTACAGAGCGGCCTCACCTCACTCAGTCGGTCACTCTGAACCTCCGACATATGGACCCATCGTGTAGATCTGATATCTTTAGTAAGCCAAAACGTACATTATACATCAGCAGAGACTCGGACAACAGCTGCAGTCTCCTACTGTTTATTCATTACACACCCGTACCATCTACGATGTCATATCGGCTCGGGGCCGTCGTCCAGGTCTTTCCCTAACGAATTCATCCCACTGCTATCTGAGGAAAACATCCTTCTGCACAGTCCTGACATGCCTTACTTACTAAAATGCTGTGACATGTTTCGAGCACTTGGAAATGATGTCTTTTGTTAACCGGAGATGCGTGTTCGACGTAGGGACTCGAGTCGTACTTGACTCGCACGTCGATCGACTCGTGACTTCCCTCTGGCTCTACACTAAAGGCTTTATAAATAATTAGAAGTCATTTTGAATGGTCTTTCCCCGCAGTACCCGAGCAAACCTTTGTTCTATTATGCTCAGAAGGTGCAGGCATCTTTTTTCACAATAAAAACCCTGGGCTGTTCGGACAATTTGTGATAGTCAGATACATCAAATGTAGGGCAGCACAAGATCGAATAGTCTTGTGTCTCTGCCTTTTACAGAAGCTACTCAAGTGAGCCCTCATGGGGTTAGTATCACTGAGAGCATATCTTGCACCAGGATGGCACAATGGTGCAGTGGAGACACTACCCAGGCAGCATATACACCCAGGAGAGTGGCGTCTCAGATGTGGCAGAACACAGGTAGCCCTCTTTACTCATGACAGATACACCTATTGTCAGCTTCGGTTCTCCCTAGTGGAGCGGACCAAGACCGCCAACTAGGTCAAGACACACTGGTGTCCAGAAAGTGCAACACTCTGTACAGCAATCAAGCCACAGAGTCCTGCTTGTGACCCCGAAGTGGCCTGCTAGGTCCTGGTTTCCACTGCTGAGCTCATTAGTGGATGGAATGTCTTGGCAGCTTCCCCCTCAATCAGATGGGATGATTCGGCACCCTCAGTTGAGCCACCTACACCTGTGGGTTTGCCCTCTCAGAGGGAAGCACAGGTTTAACACTGACTCGACAGTTCACGACACGCTCCTGAATTCACTAGGTCCTAGTACATGGGCTCTTAAGTGGAAACTTTTGTGCACTCCATCATATGCACCCAGAGCCTAAATGACTGGACCTTCTTCAGGGACTGCAAGATAGTGGGAAATCTTCATCTACCTCGAAAGTATACGTGGCAGCCATTGCCACACGCTGCCTTTCTGGAAGGTACAGCACCATGTGATCCAGACTGTGGCGATTCAATCATCAGATCAGTTGTTTATCTGTTATGGGGAAAGACACCATGAGCAACCCCGGTTACGCAGGCAAGATAGTGGATGTCATTACCTCAGTCTACAAGCAGGCTGGACACCCGGTCTCCACCGTGACATGCCACACCGCAAGAATCATGGGCAGTACTCAGAGGCGTGCTCCTCCAGCAAAGCTGCACTGCAAGTTAAATGGGTGTCACCGTGAACTTCTACAAGGGTAACAACACCCCTTGTACAAGGACGGTAATCATATCAAGACCACCCTCCTCCTCAGTCCTAGGGTGTGTCAGTTCGTCAAGACATTGCGGCATAGATTATCTGTGTTAAACATCACCCCTTCCATTTAGGAGGAGTACAATACAAGGCTAGAGAAGTAACTGTGGTTCTATGTCACCTGGAACTAGAGTCATACCAGTGGGAACTTGGTGAGACGGTTTCATGGATAAATGATACAAACGGTACACCGTATGGCCAAAAGTTTGTGGACACCTGACCAGCACACCCATGTAAATGGTAAATAGTCTGCACTTATATAGCACTTTTATTCAAAGCACTTTACACTGCGTCTCATTCACCCATTCACACACACACACCAATGGTAGCAGAGGCATCGGGAGCAACTTGGGGTTCAGTGTCTTGCCCAAGGACACTTCGGCATGCGGAGTCATGTGGTCCAGGAATCGAACCGCCAACTCTACGATTAGTGGACAACCCGCTCTACCACCTGATCGCATGTGTGTGGTGTCTTTTTGAACACCCTATTCCAGATTAGGTCCTGCTTCCCCCCCCATTTATAATAACCTCCACTCTTCTAGGAAGGCTTTCCACTAGATTTCGGAGCGTGCCCTTGGGGATTTGTGATCTGATGTTGGGTGAGGAGGCCTGGGGTGCAGTTCATCCCAAATATGTTCAGTAGTGTTGAGGTCAGGGCTCTGTGCAGGACTCGAACCTTGGCAAAGCATGTCTTCACAGGGACATCGTCATGCTGGAACAGGTCTGGGTCTTTTAGTTCCACTGAAGGGAAATTATAACGCTACAGCATACAAAGACATTCTATATAATCGAGTGCTTCAAACTGGAAGAACCACATATGGGTGCGATGGTCAGGTGTCCACAACCGTTTGGTCATATAGTGTAGCATCACACACACCGGTACTGACAAGCAAGCAATGAACAGCATGAACATAAAAATCATATAATAATTAAAGCTACCTGAGGTTCATCGTGGCGATCGACCCACGGTAATCTTGTGTTGCTCGAAATGTTCCCTCCATCTACCGTCATGTCTGTGGATCTCAAGTGTGTCACGACATTTAATAGCTGGTTCCGAACACCGTTGGTCGTGAAGTTGGTGTACTTTAACATCTAATCTGTTTACCTTCAAAACATTACAGCAGCAAATGTAAACGGTAATCTGTGCTATTCCGTAGCTCTGTGTAGCGCTAGTTTGTTATGAGGAAGCCTTCATTAGAACTGTTTTTCAACGATCATGGTGACGTAGTTTGCAGCGTATAGGATTAAGCCTAGATTAAACACCATGAACAATACCCACTCACTAATGATTACAGCGTCCAGACAATGATCAAACGAAACTAACATCAGAATTGAGATATGACTGGTGTAACATGGTAAGTAAAACCTGAAACAGTTAATACCGTTAAATGTTATTCTATACCTACGTGTACAGATAACGACACCGCAAAATAAAACGTTATGAGTCGAGGCAAAAAGGATCATTTTCTTTTCTAATGCTTAGTATCAGCCATGCCTGTGACAAGCCAAGACGTTAAGCACTGTTTATGAGTACTGCACAGCCAACAAAAGAGACGTTACGGTATAGCCGAGTGTCGGATCATTTTTAATAATAGAGGCTGAGCGAGACCTCCTGCTTTAGAAGATATCGCTGTTCTCTAATCGCCGACAGGTCGAGAGTAAACCCAGAGAAGCCGTGTATAATCATGAGGCTTCTAGTTAAGAGACACAAACACAATGGACAGAGACGGTGCAATTTAGATTGCGGGGATGTATGACAGAACGAGAGATATCCGTATGATATGCATCATAACCACAGGCTTGTGAGAACTGTCCGATGCACTCCTATTCCATTTTGAATTAAAGTACATTATTAAAACGTTGTTATAATAATGACCCTAATCGGTCATTATTCTCCCTCACATCATTTTTTTTTTTTTAGGACTGACAGGAAGCTATTTGTATCTACTTGTATATCGTGTATTTATGACTACTGAGCCTAATCTAGAGGTGCAATCGGGCTAATTCTGGAGCACGTATCATCACTCTGAATCCCAAAACAGCTGACGTCAGGTTAGGTAAACAGGCTCAGACATCATGACTCGGACTTCCGAAAAAGCCCCGGGTGTAACCAGAGTTTTTAAAGGATACACGATCATCCATTCATAAATCAGGAGGAGATTTACTGAGAGAAAGAAAGAGAGAGAGAGAGAGAGAGAGAAAGAAAGAAAGCGAGAGCCCAGAGGAAGGGCAGGGTGAGGAGGAGTGCTACGTGCACTCATGTTCCCTCATGTTAGAACACTACAAGGAGGAGCTGCTCTCCTTAAAAAAACAAAAAAACATTTAAAAAAAAAAAAAAAAAAAAAAAAAAAAACCCAACCAAAAAAACAAAAACAAAAAACACACATGGTCTGTCTAGCACCACAAGCACGCAACTGGCCTTTATTTATTTATTTAAAGGAAGTTGTTGCCCATATATTCTTTATGAAAATGAGCATGAGCTCATGCAAACGAATGTTTGGGATTTATTAACATCCAGGTGATTGATCACGCGTGTGTGCACGCACCTGGATGTTAATAAATCCCAAACATTCGTTTGCATGCTCATGTCCCAAACTAGCTGTTTGGGACATCCACGCTTATCGTGCTACGTATAATAAATAATACACTAATGTACTGCAAACATCACACGCTAAGGGGAAATGCTCATCTAGAATAATGAGAAGACTCTGACTTATACACATAACGTACACCTAACATTTCATTTCGAGAAAATTACTAAAAATATATTTAAATCGTTTTCAAATCATTTTAAGACAAAATAAAAACACAGGACACCGTGCACAACAGTTTAGCATCTGGGGCAAAGCTTTGTGTTTTTAAACCGAATGAATAAGTTCTGAACGTTTGGGGCGTGTATGGAACATGGAAAACGCTGCCTGCAAAGGCTGGACTTGGAGGCATCAAGTCAAGTCTGAAGCTAATGTTTGCGTGCTCGCGGTGTCAGGGGTTAGAGCCACCAAAAAGTTTACTAAGCAGCTAATAAATATGGAGATCATAAACTAGACAATGAGTGAGGTGAATGATTAAGCTAGCATGTAGCCATTAAGTGTTCTATACGAACAGCAGTGCTAAGAGAAAAGGGTCAGGAATATCGACATTTTCCCACAGACATGGTGATAAGTTACTAGACTAAATGACTAATATCGACCAGGAACCCAACTTAAATTCTGCAATGCTGAGGAATGTTAACTCTACCAACAAGAAAATTTTGACTCAGGAAGTGGGGCATGGTAAACACAACCCCACGAATGCAGCATTAATACGTTACCTTAATATTTTACCTCAGAACGCTACCTCGGCATGTTACTTCAGCACGTTACCTCAACGTTATTTCAGCACGTTACCGCAAAACGCTACCTCAGTATGTTACTTCAGCACATTACCGCAAAATGCTACCTCAGTATGTTACTTCAGCACTTTACCGCAAAACGCTACCTCAGTATGTTACTTCAGCACGTTACTGCAAAACGCTACCTCAGTATGTTACTTCAACACGTTACCGCAAAACGCTACCTCAGTATGTTACTTCAACACATTACCGCAAAACGCTACCTCAGTATGTTACTTCAGCACGTTACCGCAAAACGCTACCTCAGTATGTTACTTCAGCACGTTACTGCAAAACGCTACCTCAGTATGTTACTTCAACACGTTACCGCAAAACGCTACCTCAGTATGTTACTTCAGCACGTTACCGCAAAACGCTACCTCAGTATGTTACTTCAGCACGTTACCGCAAAACGCTACCTCAGTATGTTACTTCAGCACGTTACTGCAAAACGCTACCTCAGTATGTTACTTCAGCACGTTACCGCAAAACGCTACCGGAGTATGTTACTTCAGCACATTACCTCAACGTTATTTCAGCACGTTACCGCAAAACGCTACCTCAGTATGTTACTTCAGCACGTTACCGCAAAACGCTACCGGAGTATGTTACTTCAGCACATTACCTCAACATTATTTCAGCACGTTACCGCAAAACGCTACCTCAGTATGTTACTTCAGCACGTTACCGCAAAACGCTACCGGAGTATGTTACTTCAGCACATTACCTCAACATTATTTCAGCACGTTACAGCAAAACGCTACCTCAGTATGTTACTTCAGCACGTTACCGCAAAACGCTACCTCAGTATGTTACTTCAGCACATTACCTCAACATTATTTCAGCACGTTACAGCAAAACGCTACCTCAGTATGTTACTTCAGCACGTTACCGCAAAACGCTACCTGAGTATGTTACTTTAGCACGTTACTTCAGAACATTACCTCAGTATGTTACCGTAGAACATTACCTCAGTATGTTACTCCAACACATTACCGCAGAACGTTACCTCAGTAAGTTACCGCAGAATGTTATCTCAGTATGTTACTTCAGCACATTACCGCAGAACGTTACCTCAGCACGTTACCGCAGAACGTTACCGCAGAACGTTACCTCAGTACGTTACCGCAGAACGTTACCTCAGTACGTTACCGCAGAACGTTACCTCAGTACGTTACCGCAGAACGTTACCTCAGTACGTTACCGCAGAACGTTACCTCAGTACGTTACCGCAGAACGTTACCTCAGTACGTTACCGCAGAACGTTACCGCAGAACGTTACCTCAGTACGTTACTTTGGGACGTTACCGCAGAACGTTACCTCGGTATGTTACTTCAGCACGTTACCCCAGTATGTTACGTCAGAATGTTTCCTCGGCACATTACGTCACTTGTTACCTCGGAGCGTTACCTTTCCACGTTACCCAGCTAAAAAATATATTTAAAAAAAATTTATAATATGTATAAATCTTTTAGAATGGGTAACAAATTTAGTTTCTAGTCCATGCACACTGCGTTCATTTGTTTTGAAATGAAAATGGGAAAACAAAAAGCTTCTTTTTTTTTTTTTTAAATAATATTGTTGTTTTTCCTGGCACACACAAAAATAGCAAAAGAATTCATTATAAGAGATGCGAAAATGAGATAAAAAAAAGCAGAAATAAATTTTAGTTGATCATCTGGTAAAACCTGCTGATGTTTTTCAGCCATTTTTAAAAAGCACATAGGCATTAGACATTAATGTCCATCTTTAATCTACCCTCCTTGCTATCAGCTACCAAGTTATTGCTGATACACATCCGAATTTAAAATGATGAAAAACAGAAAAGAAATGCCCCCCCCCCATTTCATAAATAAAAACGAATGACTGCAATGTACACTGAACGATTATAAAGTCACATCACGATAATAAGCAGACTTGCTACAATGTTTTCATTCGGACTGAACTCCATGGCTTAAGCATATACATGAAGGCTTCAAATTTAAATTAAATTGAGCTATCAATGGATTATTTTGGATTAGGATGCCGTGTAACGCAGCAAGTGACTGGGCATTAAGGTGTGGTGTTTTTGAGAACATGACAGCATGGTTGAAATGCAAATCCACACAAGTGCTGCAAGGCGTCCGTGTTTCCCCATTTGCTGTCAGTGATGGATGCTCGAAAGCAAAAAGTTGACGGAATGCAGCAGAATAACTCGTAAGCCGTCAGAGATGTACGCGTGGAGGCGTTTTTCTCAGCAGTAGGTTATAAAGTCCAATCCAGTTCTACCACCGTGTAAGAGATGCCCTTACACAGGAGCAGAGCATCAGAAGGACAGTTCAAGGGGAAAAAAATAAAAAAATCAATTAAAAGTGCAGTTCAGCAAAAACGAGTCTTAACCAGTCCTTGTTACGAGTGTAGTCCTCCAGTTTTCCACATGAGGTCAGTTACGAGCTGAATTCACTGCCTTCACAGTCCTGTTGTTGATGAAATCCGTCTTCCTGTAACCAGCCTGCAACAGGTGGTGAATAATGAAAGAAGCAATTAGAACACCTTCTTACAATACAGAGATGTCTTCAAGTGGTGCTTGAAAGTTCGTGAACCCTTTAGTATTTTCTATATTTCTGCATAAATGTGACCTAAAACATCATCTGATTTTCACACAAGTCCTAAAAATAGACAAAGAGAGCCCAGTTAAACAAATGAGACAAAGATATTATAGTTGGTCATTTATTTATTGAGGAAAACGATCCAATATTACATATCTGTGAGTGGCAACCTCTAGGATTAGCAGTTAATTTGATCAGTGGGATGACAATCAGGTGCGAGTGAGTGCCCAGTTTTATTTATAGAACAGGGATCTATCAGAGTCTGATCTTCATACCACATGTTTGTGGAAGTGCGTTATGGCACCTCAGAAAGAGAGATGATGAAGCTCATCAGGCTGGAAAAGGTCACAAAACCATGTCTAAAGAGTTTGGTCTTCACCAATCTACAGTCAGACAGATTGTGTAGAAATGGAGGAAATTCAAGACCGTCGTTCCCCTCCTCAGGAGTGGAGACCAACAAAGATCACTCCAAGAGCAGGATGTGTAATAGTCCATGAGGTCACAAAGGAACCCAGGGTAACTTCTCAGCAACTAAAGTTCTCTCTCACATCGGCTAATGTTACTGTTCATGAGTCCACCATCAGGAGAACACTGAACGACAACGGTGTGCATGGCAGGGCTGCAAGGAGAAAGTCACCGCTCTCCAAAAAGAACATTGCTGCACATCTGCAGTTTACTAAAGACCACGTGGACAAGCCAGAAGGTTATTAGAAAAATGTTTTGTGGATGGATGAGTGAGAACAAAATAGAAGTTTTGGTTTAAATGTGAAGCGTTATGTTTGGAGAAAGGAAAACACTGCATTCCAGCATAAGAACCGTATCCCATCTGTGAAACATGGTGGTGGTAGTGTCATGGTTCGGACCCGTTTTGCTGCATCTGGACCAGGACGACTCGCCATCATTGATGGAACAATGAATTCTGAATGATAGCAGCGAACTCTAAAGGAAAATGTCAGGACATCTGTCCATGATCTGAATCTGAAGAGAAAGTGGGTCATGCAGCAAGACAACGATCCTAAACACACGAGACGTTCTACCAAAGAACGTTTAAAGAAGAATAAAGTGAATGTTCTGGAACGGCCGAGTCAAAGTCCTGACCTTAATCCAATAGAGATGTTGTGGAAGAACCTGAAGCGAGCAGTTCATGTGAGGAAACCCACCAACATCCCAGAGTTGAAGCTGTTCTGTACTGAGGAACGGGATAAAACTCCTCCGAGCCGATGTGCAGGACTGATCAACAGTTACCCCAAACGTTTATCTGCAGTTATTATTGCACAAGGAGTCACACCACATACTGAAAGCAGAGGTGCACATACTTTTCCCACTCACAGATATGTAATATCGGATCATTTCCCTCAATCAGTAAATAACCAAGTATAATATTTTTACCTCATTTGTCTAATTGGGTTCTTGTTGTGTGACTTTTAAACGTAGACAATTCTAAAGGGTTCACAAACTTTCAATCACCACTGTATCAGTCCATACTCAAAAGCATATGAAATAAGTGCTATTTGCCTGAACTTCAGACTTACTGACCTTCTTGTAGCTACCATGAAGCTCAGAGTGTGTCCACAGAGTGTGCAGCAGAAGACTAGCGGCCTGGCCAACCTTCGTGGATCCATGTCTCCAAATACCAGGTCAAAAAAAAGAAAAGAAGAAAAAGAAAAATCAATAAAAGATAAAAGCTTGCTTTAGTCCTATTTAATTATTAATAAAGATTACTGTGATTATGCACAATAATGCGAAAGCATTTGCTCTACTTCCTGCATTCGAATCATTAAGCAGAAAATTAGTCCCTTCCAGTTAACTGAGCCCGGTAATTAGAGGAATTAGTGTGAGGAAAGCTACAAACATTTGCATTCGTGACCTGGAGCGAGCCAAAAGACCGTTATTAGGATTAGCAAATCCCTGTCGTTGGTGTGTTGTATACACATTTCAGATTAGCTGCAGGAGTAGGCGTTACTGAAAGAGAGCGAGGCAGCTCAACGCGAAACGAAAAGGAGTTTCAAAGACTTCGCTACATCCTTAACGTTTTATTTACAGAACGGCGACGCGAGGACGCAAGCGGAGCGTTTAAAGACGTGTGCGCTTATTCTCCGCTTCAAATTCACTTCGATTTTATTCGTGTAGCGCTTTCTACAACGGACATCGTCTCAAAGCAGCTTTACAGAAACGTATAAACACAGGGTAGAGATTTTCAGTACGCGCATTTATCCCAATCGAGCAAGCCGATGTCTTTTTACAGCTGTGGACTAATCACTGACTACGTTTACATGGACAGCAGTAATCTAATTATAGACCTTATTCTGAATAAGACAATATTGTGATTAAGATGTTTAGATGAGTCACGTTTAGAATATTCCATTCATATACATGTTATAGAACATAGATCGATTAACAGCAGACGTCATTACGTCCCCACGCCACGCGATGCTGATAATTATTTGTCGTGCTGTACGTACAAATGGACGACTGCTGAAGCCGCGGGCTGCGTCCCAAACCGCGTACTTGCCTACTGTATAGTAGCCAAAATACATGTCCTACTATATAGTAGGTAAGTACGCGGTTTCGTACGCAGCCGTGCTCTCTTGTTCGCCGTCAAACGGTTGAGCGTTGCCGTGTGTGTACGTGTCCCGTCTCACAATGCGGTGAAAACTCTCACACGACGTTAATAATGCGATTAAAGTGTGTACATGTCTGTAATGCGACTAAAACAGGAACACTCCACACGTCTTAGTTCCATTTGTGTTCACTTCGAGGATGACTTTAATCGGATTAAGGTCGTCAATAATGTCTGTTCACGTGCTAGTTTCTTAATCAGAGTATCGTCTCAATCGGGTTCATATCGGATTACCGTTGTCCATGTAAACGTACTGAACGACTCAATGACTGAACAGTAACTGTTTTCACCGTTTTGTTTATCCTGACCTGACGAAAATCAGAACGAACATCCGTTACCGACCGTCTCGTGTCCGGTTTGTTGATCGGACGGCTATTGTCATGACGTTTTCACCGAGTCTATGTCTGATCGGGTTTGCGATACAGCTGATCCGCTCCGAGCCGGACCGGACCGATTCTATGGTCTGTACCGTTTTAAAAGCGCGGACATGTATGAACTGACGGTTTATGTTCGAGGGATACCTCTCTTTGCTGCTGATCTGGATGATCCTGGGAAGGACGCCGTTGTTCAGAACGGTGCGGGCGTTCTGTACGGACACCTGGCTCAGGTTGTTGAGGATCTGACAGACGGTTGTGACCTCAACAGGCTGCGCCGTGTCTGAAGCGTGAAGCATGGTAACAAGCTCCGGCAGCACCTCTTTAACTAGAGCGGACATTAGGACATTTAGGACATCTCACGACAGGGTTTCGTTTAAAACGCTGACAAAAAGGTGCGTGTGTGTGTGTGTGTGTGTGTGTGTGTGTGTGTGTGTGAGAGATGCTGGCGAAATGCTTACTGATGTCAGAATGGAGCTCCTTGTAGCGCGACAGGTTTTTGAGCAGACACACCGAGGCTCTCTTCACATCTTCCGCTCCCTCCTGGAGCACCTTCTTCACCTGCTGCAGGCCTCCTTCTCTCTGCACGATGGTGTGCGCCATGGCCTGCGACACCTGAACAGCATCAGAAATAATCAGCGCTGTAACAGCACAACACCGAACCCAAACGTTTATCTTCCCTGATTCGAAGTTTTATCCGAATCGTGTCTTGGAATACATAAAAAGTTATTATTATCTTATCTAAACGTGCATTCTGGTACATTCTGGTACACTCCAGAACATCCGGAACATTTACAGGTGTTTTGCTTATGTAATGATGTCACTTCCTTAACATGATGAGCAAACGGGGGGAAAATAAATAAATCAATCATCGAGCACTCGGGATCCTTGTACGTAAACACAAAACACACAAAAAATAAATAAAATGAAAATAAAATAAAAATCGCGGACTTCACCCCTCCGTTTCCTGCCGTCAGGTTCTGCAAGGCTCCTATGGACGCCTCCTGTGTGAGCTGCCGATTGCCGATCGCAAGAAGCGACAGGTACATGCGGACGGTGATGCTGCTCCACAGCCACTCCACGCCGTACGGGTTACACTTCTCCTCCAGCAGAGGGCGGTCGGATTCGGAGTGCTAAAATAACCCACCAACAACGGGAGTAATTCTAAAAACATTCTCTTAAAAAAAAAAAATAATAAAACACCTTACGCCTAGGAGCAGTTTAGCGTGGTCAATCTGGCACGTTTTCGGGAAGCGGGAGGAAAACCCGTATACGGACACGGTGAGAACGCGCACGGCGTTACCGCCTCACAGCTCCACGGTCCTGTGCGTGTGGAGTTCTGCATGTTCTCCCCATGTCTGCAAGGGTTTCTTCAGGGTTCTCTGGTTTCCTCCCACAGTTTGAAAACACGACAGTAGCCAGATTGGTGACTCTAAATCGCCCCTAGGAGTGTGTGTGTGTGTGACTGAGTGAGTGTGAGAGAGCGCATGGTACTCGGGCATGACTCGGGCACGTATTTTGCATGATACCAAGAAAAGTAAATAAAAAGGAAGCAAAATTTGCAAGGAAAAAACAACAACAACAACAACAACAACAACCCTATTTATATAAATAAAGACATTGGGCTTTAGGTTATTTCTATTGGAAATTTGCAAAGAAAGAAAAGGACTAACGTCGTCTGCGTCAGAGAGTTTGGCGTTTCTCAGAACCAGGCAGCCGGGTCTCTTGGTCTCAGCAGCAGCGCTCTGTCTGGACTCGTGCAGCGCTGGCTTGAACGTTTCCGACACCTCGCACTCAAACTGATAGGTGAGGTTATGCAAGATGCACACGCAATTTTCTAAGGCCTGCCGCGGAGAAAAAAACACAACGACGTCATAAACGTTCCAGAGATTGAATTGGATTTTGAGTCAAAAACATTCCAAAAAAAAAAAAAAACGGCATACAAACAAAACCCGAGGTTTACGACGAGCGGACCTCGGGGGAAAACGTCTGGACGTGAAATAATCGCCGGCCCGGATAGAAAATACCTGATCGTCGGGTTTATAATCCGCGATGGTTCCACGGACGTAATAGACGAGGCAGTCGATGAGGCCATCGCAATCTCTCAAGGACTTGCGTGCATTCGGTCCGGCTGAACTCACGTTTCTAGGAACGAAATACGGATGAGGACATTTCCATAAATAAATCAATCAGATGCATTTAAAAGATCAGACGCCCCCCCCCTCCACACACACACACACACCTCAGGCATCCTGTAGCATTAAGGAAGACCTCAGGATCTGCAAGCAGCTCCAGTTTGGGATCTTCGCCCTCAGTGATCCCCGAGCACGGCACGAGGACGGTCTCGGTGACGGGTTTCACGGCTTCTCGGCCGAGCTGCTCCTTCAGCATGTCGTGAGAGGACAGGTTCCACAGCAACCCTGAGGAAAAACAACCGAATCCTCCATACAAGCTTAAACACAGCAGTCTTCATTTCCACAAGGTTTATTCTCATAAACTCGCTCTTGGGTCTGTGTATTTTTTTTTTTTTTAAAATTCATACAAATCTCTGGAATACTCCACGTCGTCGAATGTATCTCGCGTGCTGACTAAGTAAACAGCCGGAGCAGATACTGGCTCCGGTCCCAGAATAAAGACAACTCTGGATCATGTCTGGGATGTGACCTGTGTAGCAGCACAGTCCTGAGTTTTAATCAGACAACGATTTAATCATGTACCATCATCATCATCATTATTATTATTATTATTATTATTATTATTATTATTACTACTGCACTTCCCAGATGAATATGCCAAGCTTTTAAATAAATAAAGAAAGAAAGAAAGAAAAAAAAATGAAGCCAAGCTCAATTGAAAAAGGTGTTATTAGCGTTCGCGTGTTCACCGACTCGTGAACGATGGCGGCCACGTTTGAACACGTGAAAGGCCATTTCAGTATTCGCGTGCGTCGTACCGTAAGCGTGATCTGCGGTGGCAGTCCCGCGTCGTCGTGCGCCACCTCTTCAAATACTTCAAAGGCGTTTTCACACCACGTACAAGGACACAAACAAAGGCGTGACGCTCTTACTCTTTCGCGACGGTGGAAAAAAAAAAAAACCCTCACTGCAAACCGGATTCGCGCATGAAAATGCGAATGCAAATTCATGCTCGGCGCGCACGTGTATCCCGCACCATTTGCACTTACGAAGGAAACGCAGCTTGGAAACGAACGACTTCATTTCTTTAGCATTTGAATAAAGTCTAGATAATCCCACAGTCTTTGAAGCTGGATTGAGGGGATGAGTCATCGTTTTTTAATTCTTGCCGGCACGGGAAATTCGTTAGTTTGAATGCTGACAATGCCAAGCATACAGTAGATAAGACTCTGTGGCTCTCTCTCTCTGTGTGTGTGTGTGTGTGTGTGTGTGTGTGTGTGTGTGTGGGGATTATTGTCATGCTTAGCCAATCACAGCCTCATGTCCACCGAGCACTACTGGCTAAAATAGCAGGAGATCAGCGGCTTTTGGCTGCGTGGTGGATTTACGAACGTGTCGGATGACAATTCGGCGCGTTACAAACCCGTGAGCTGTCGCCGGGCTTCGACGTCACGGTTCGTCTTGAGCAGGCGCAGGATCGTGTCGACCCCGTCGTGCTCCTTCACCTCCATCTTGTTATCGTTGTTCTCGTAGATGACGTTTCTCAAGGCCGCGGCTGCGGCTTGCTGCACCTCACCGCTGTCCGAGTCCAGGAGCTTCAAAAGCTTCGGGATCCCGTGCAGCGTACAGAGCTGGAGAGGGCAGGTTAAAAATGATCCATACTTACAGGCCAGTCATAAACGTTTACAGCGCATCGGGTTATATAGATGACATGCTGCTGTACACCTTATTAACATTTTTTTAAATAAAAATGTTCAACGTTGTCTCCAGAGGTCATTTGCTGAAGAGATCAGTAACGGACCGGTGTATTCCCGCCTCACACCTTTCGTGTGTCGCAAGGGGCGGCCGGAGGTTGCGAGATTCCGCGGAACGAAGGGTTCCAGGTCAGTTTTACTCACCCGTATCTTAGCGTCTGCGCTGCTGAAGCACCGGTTCTGTATGAAGTTTGCACCGGAGATCTGCATCTCCTGGTTCTTGTCAGTCAGGAGATTTACAGCCATCCTCATTGTCGTCGGTGCGGCTTGCCTCCCGTTTCTGTGAGGCACAAACGCAAACTTCATTTATACTCGTCAAACGGAAACGTCTTCACCGGTTAAAACCCTTGATTGGAACCGTCTTTGAACCAATCGGGAACCAAAGCTTAGAAACAACCGAAATTCTCAAACCTTACTTTAGAGTGTCAGCTGTTGCTTCTCGCGGTTCGGCTACCGCCATCTTCGGGGTGTGCGTGCTGACCACTGAAGGTCGTCTTCTCGCCGGCTCCTGCCTCGGAACCACCAGGGGCACGGTCGCTGCTGCCCACGCTGCGTCTCCTCGCTGAAGAGTCTCCCAAGACACCTTCTGATGCTCTGCTCTTAGCGCGGTGACGTGCGAACTCTCGGGTAGGAAGACGTCGTCCAGATCGTCCTCGTAGACAGGCCTGTTCGGAAACTGAAGCGTAGACGCAGAGCAACCGTAAACGAACGGCCGAGCGTTCCGGGGCGTCTCGGGACAGGCCGTCTTCTTCAAAGGGAGGCTCCCGTGGAGATGGTCGGCTGAAGACACGTATCGCATCGCAGGGAGAGTAAAACCTGCAGATCCCCAGTTCAGGTTGTGTCCTGACGAGCCGTACCTAAACATCCCGTGCTCTCCTCGGTTAACCTGAGGCAACCGCAGACTCGCCCACGGAAGATTATTCATCCTAACCACAGGTCGACTCGGTCCTGAAGCGTCATTATGGTCAAACGGCGGGAATACCTGCAGCAGAAAGGATTCCGGTTTAATCCTAAACGCGAGACTTAAAAGCTACTGTGTCGATTTTATTTAAAAAGAACACAAGATCGTACCTTCATAGGGCCACTTCGGAAAGGTGCGGTACTGTTTAAATGGCTGATAGATACGCTACCTGTGAAATTAGTCACAAAGTGAAACACAAGACCCGAGTACAAATTGAGAAATAATATGTACGAGATTTTTGTCTGGTACTTGATCGACACTCTTCTGCTTTGTCCCATACGGTCGGTGTCATGGGTGTGTATTAAATAACCTACAATCTATAAATAAGCTCATACTGGTGTTAGTCCAGTATTAACCTGTCCCTGATGCTGAGCATCTACACCACAGCATGATGGCGCCGCCACCACCATGCGTCACCTCTCCCCTCAGAGTCCTTTAAGTGCCGGAGCGGCTTCATTCTAGCCACCTGACCGTCGAGGTCTGATCACCGGAGTGCTTGTGAGACGGTTCTCCTTCCGGCAGGCTCTCCAAGAAGAGAGTACTGAACTTCCGCCGTTTCATAACGATGGAACCCACTGAGCTCCTGGGCCCAGATCTATGTCTCGTCACAATCTGATCGCAGAGGTCTATGGAGAGTTCCTTAGACTTCAAGGCTTGGTTTCTGGTCAGACATGCTCTGCAAATCATGTGACCTCATATTACACACACACACTTTCTAAATCAGATCCAAATCAACTGAATTTGCCACAGTTGAACTCACAAGTCGAGTTCTAGACAGCTCTCAGGATACCAAAAAAACAAAAACAGGATGCACCTTAGCTCACCTCCGTGCAAAACACGAAGGGGTCCGAACACGTTCCGAACCCACCGTGTGTCAGGCGCAGCTGGTTTCCCCCCCTCACAAAAACACTCTGACACAACACGTGGTTAACATGAACACGTACCAATCACAATCATGGATCTGGTTTCACAACGCAGCGTGGGTCACAATTACAAGCACGCCCGTCTCCTCGGAACCTGAACGAAGGCGTTTTATTTCCTACAGCGGTTAACGTTACCCATAAGGTAAGATTAGTGGAAGGTAAATCGCCCTTCTGCTTCTTCCGTCCACACAAAACCCAATTCGTTCTTGTCATATAAACACACACACACACACACATCTCACTGTAATATTAGTCCTGCAGGAAGTGCAGGTCAAAGTGCAGGTCAAAGTGCAGGTCAAAGTGCAAGTCAGAGTCAGGATGCAGAAATCCACTGGGAAGAAATGAAGTGCATGCACATTCCATAAGAATAAACCTGTACCAAGGGGGTCACGTGAAACTTTTCTCAAATTGTGTTTGGGAGAAAAGTGAATGAGTGTCATCTTTTATTTATTTATTTATTTATCGCCAGCAGACCCCACCCCCACCACAACCGACCCCGCCCCCCACCAAATATACATCTTTGCTTAGTTGTCAAACATTCTATGGAGTGAACGAAAGAAAAACAAATAACGCAGTTGTTAGAGTTTGTTGTCAGATCACAGAGTCACGTCCAGTCCAATCCAATCTAATCCATTTAAGCTCACTCTCTCTCTCTCGCGCGCGCGCGCGCTACAGACGACAACTCTGCCCCAACTCCTAACGCGAAGTTCAAGTGAGTTTGACCTTCTCGGAAAGGGGTAAGCTCCTCGGCTCCTTACCTTTCATCATGGACCCTTTCGCTTTCCGAGCCAGAGTGAGCTGCTGCACTTGTTGCTCTACGCGGCGACTCCTCCGCTGCGCTGCGTCCGCGTCAGCAGCGCGAGCTAACCGCTCCTCAGACGGCAAAGCCAGACTGGAGTCGTCGGCTTTAAACGCGTCGTTCAGAGACAGGACCGTCTTCACGAACATAGACTCGTCGGCCGCCATATCGTCGACGTGATTCGGAGCACAAAACCGGACACGCAGCTCTTTTGTGCGTCAGGTGTTTTGTCTTTCTGTTTAGGGCGTGTCCTGTGGTTACCGGAGGGCGTGGTTACCGGAGGGCGTGGCTCCCAGCGCGTCACCTGAACAAAATACCTGGCCTGGCTCTAAACACACCCACCCTCACTACACTTATGAACTACATAGGGTTTGTATGATGTGCCGTTCACACTCAGGCTGTTTCCTGTCTGGCCAGGAAGAAAATAAAAATACCCCTACAACAGGAAGTCCATAGTGACTCATATAATCACTCAGAAAAGCATCAAACAAACCTTGAGGTGGATGGGTTGCAACCGCAGAAGGTTCCACACGTGACGGGAAGTTTTTGGTTTTCCGCACCATCCTGGGTTTAACTCTAAACTCTAGAGACTGCTGTGTGGGAAAATCCCATTCGCTCAGCAGCTTCTGAAACGCTCAAACCAACCATTCATGGAAGATGAGCAGTGTCCTATGTTTCCAAACGTATCATTGAAAATGTTCTTTGTTTGGACAAAAGTGTCAACCAAGCTTCTGTAGAATACGAACTACATCTGAATTCACCTGATATATAGAACATGACTGCTGCACCTTTTCAGGTGGGACAAAGAAACTGGTGAAAAAGAACCCAGCTTCACACTCATACCCAAACGTAGGTGCTTACAGAATTCTGCCTTTATGGTAATGCAGCGTATTTTTTGGCCAATAGAGGGCAGCAGTACAGTCAATATACAGTAGTAGCAGTGTACAGTAAAGACCACATGGGGTTGTTAGATCACTGTGGATCACGCTTTGTTAAATCAGCAAAGCAAGCTAATGGATTTCCTTGAAAAATCACTGTTGGAGTTATCAATGTAGCTTACAACATTTAACGATATATATATATATATATATATATATATATACAGTATCTCACAAAAGTGAGTACATCCCTCACATTTTTGTAAATATTTGATGATATCTTTTCATGTGACAACACTGAAGAAATGACACTTTGCTACAATGTAAAGTAGTGAGTGTACAGCTTGTGTAACAGTGTAAATTTGCTGTCCCCTCAAAATAACTCAACACACAGCCATTAATGTCTAAACCGCTGGCAACAAAAGTGAGTACACCCCTAAGTGAAAATGTCCAAATTGGGCTCAAAGTGTCGATATTTTGTGTGGACACCATTATTTTCCAGCACTGCCTTAACCCTCTTGGGCATGGAGTTCACCAGAGATTCACAGGTTGCCACTGGAGTCACCTTCCACTCCTCCATGACGACATCACGGAGCTGGTGGATGTTGGAGACCTTGTGCTCCTCCATCTT
This sequence comes from Ictalurus furcatus, assembly GCF_023375685.1. NCBI lineage: Eukaryota > Metazoa > Chordata > Actinopteri > Siluriformes > Ictaluridae > Ictalurus > Ictalurus furcatus. Next base: position 3,668,270 of record NC_071268.1, on the reverse strand, counting down.
CCGTTTGAGGACGCCCCACAGATGCTCAATAGGGTTTAGGTCTGGAGACATGCTTGGCCAGTCCATCACCTTCACCCTCAGCTTCTTTAGCAAGGCAGTGGTCGTCTTGGAGGTGTGTTTGGGGTCGTTATCCTGCTGGAATACTGCATACTGATTATGCTCTGCTTCAGTATGTCACAGTACATGTTGGCATTCATGGTTCCCTCAATGAACTGTAGCTCCCCAGTGCTGGCAGCACTCATGCAGCCCCAGACCATGACACTCCCACCACCATGCTTGACTGAAGGCAAGACACACTCGTCTGTGTAATCCTCACCTGGTTGCTGCCACACACGCTTGACACCATCTGAACCAAATAAGTTTATCTTGGTCTCATCAGACCACAGGACATGGTTCCAGTAATCCATGTCCTTAGTCTGCTTGTCTTCAGCAAACTGTTTGCGGGCTTTCTTGTGCATCATCTTTAGAAGAGGCTTCCTTCTGGGACGACAGCCATGCAGACCAGTTTGATGCAGTGTGCGGCGTATGGTCTGAGCACTGACAGGCTGACCCCCCACCCCTTCAACCTCTGCAGCAATGCTGGCAGCACTCATACGTCTATTTCCCAAAGACAACCTCTGGATATGACGCTGAGCACGTGCACTCAGCTTCTCTGGTGGACCATGGCGAGGCCTGTTCTGAGTGGATCCTGTCCTGTTAAACCGCTGTATGGTCTTGGCCACCGTGCTGCAGCTCAGTGTCAGGGTCTTGGCAATCTTCTTATAGCCTAGGCCATCTTTATGTAGAGCAACAATTCTTTTTTTCAGATCCTCAGAGAGTTCTTTGCCATGGGGTGCCATGTTGAACTTCCAGTGACCAGTATGAGGGAGTGTGAGAGAGATGACACCAAATTTAACACACCTGCTCCCCATTCACACCTGAGACCTTGTAACACTAACAAGTCAAGAGGGAAAATGGCTAATTGGGCCCAGTTTGGACATTTTCACTTAGGGGTGTACTCACTTTTGTTGCCAGTGGTTTAGACATTAACGGCTGTGTGTTGAGTTATTTTGAGGGGACAGCAAATTTACACCGTTACACAAGCTGTACACTCACTACTTTACATTGTAGCAAAGTGTCGTTTCTTCAGTGTTGTCACATGAAAAGATACAATCAAATATTTACACAAATGTGAGGGGTGTACTCACTTTTGTGAGATACTGTATATATATAAAACACTGCAATTACACATACACTGGTGGCCAAACAATGCAGCAGTAACCCTGTGGCCAAATCCTGCCTCGAGTTCCTGCATGTAGTCAGATTTCCCACTTTGTTGATCAGACGGATGACCTGGTAGTGTTTCATGTAGGGGAACCACCTGAAAGTCACACCTTCCAGTCAGTCTCAGGGTGAGTCGGTTCTGTGACATATTGGCGTTAAAACGCAGCGCTGTGGCAGTTAGGAGGTGTGAAACCGAACAGTAAGTGGTGGCTCTGCTAGCGTTCCTCATCACTCTGATCCGGTAGGAATTCTGCAAGAAGGTTCCAGGAAGTATGGCGAGGAATATATATTAAAGCAAATACTACGTCGTATTGTCATCACATGACTTTGTGGTAAAATGGTAAAACACACCAATGGTAGCAGAGCAATGTCATGCAAGGTGCCATCGGGAGCAGCTTGGGGTTCAGTGTCTTGCCAAAGGACACTTCGGTATGTGGAGTCACGTGGGCCGAGAATCGATTAGTGGACAGCCAGAAATATTTTCAGAAAACTCCCCTCAACTTGAGATTTCAACTGGACAGCTTTGGGTTAGACTTTTCAAATAGCTACCAGTTCCTTCCGTGTTTACAGAGTGACGTCAAACCAACATGGCCGCTCAGTCTAAAGTCTAAAGTCCCTTTTCTCTACTTTTAAATGAGATTTTAGCAGTGTTTCCTTTCGAGCTTGCAGTTAATATACAGACACAGGACTCAGTGTGGCACGTTGCGTTCGGGTCGGAAATGAAAAAAAATAAATAAAAATGACCGGACGTTTGCGTTTTGCATTTCGGGTTAGTCTGCAGACGCAGGTAATCTTCTTGGAGTTTCGTACTCGTCCGTGTTCTCCCTGCATCCCTGTAGGTTTCCTCTGGGTTCTCTGGTTTCCTCCGACCTCCCAAAAACATCCTAGTGCGTGGATTATCTAAGATAAATCGCCTGTGTGTGTATGCGTGTACTATCCGGTGTGTATCCTTGCCTCGCACCCAGTGTTCCCGGGACAGGCTTCGGAACCACCGACCAGGATAAAGAGGTCACCGAAATCTTCGTCTGCAGCAATCCAGGAACACCTTAGAAGTTAAGTTAGAGTTGAAGAGTTTTCTCAGTTGACTCAATAATGCAAATTTATTTATTTATTTGTTTGTTTGTTTGTTTGTTTAAATAATAATAATAATAATAATAATAATAATAATAATAATGAGCAACTCTATAGGTGATTAAATGTCTTGACATGTTGGTGAAGAAAGCCTGCACTGAAACATATACCTAACAAATGGTCGCAAATCACTGCTTTTAAAGGCTGAACGTGATTGGCTGAGCCGTGTCAGGGCGCGCGCATGTGCGCGTGCACGTCAGGAGCCGCCTCTCTGTGAAGTGTCAGTAAACGGAGCTTTATTTCTCTCACACACAGGCGCGCGCACATACACATACACACACACACGCGCGCACACACAGCGGCTTAAAGGGGCTTCATGTCCTCGTGAAACTGATTTATTTATCGCCCGAATCTGATCTTTTACGTTCTGAAAAATCATCTGAAACTGAACAAACCCCAGAACCCAGTTCGGAAATGGACTCACTGTGGTCCTAGACACAGAGACAACGTGGACCGACCCGGACAAAGCGAGCCGAGAAGATGAGCGCGAGCACAACGGCGTCGTGTCGCTTCGCCCATTACTTCGTGTTATGTGGACTGGACACGGACACGGGCCTCGAGCCCGACGCCTTAGCCGGTAACACCCGCTCTTATTCTCTCGGTTATTTATCCTACGCGTCATGGGGCTGGAGAACACGCTTTAACCCGCACACACTCCACTGTGTGTTTTCTTTAGCTACGTGAGCGCGCGCAGCTGATCGAAAGCCTGCAGTACATTTATGTTTCTGGGAGAAACGAGTTTGTTTACCTCACATTTTTTAAAAAAAAGCTTTTTCTAACCGTAACGTGATGATTCTGTGATTTTCAACTGCGCCATCCACTCCACTGTTTATCCGCTTTATACACCATCAACTCCTCCTCCAAATATTAGCCTACATTATCACATTAACCCGTTCACGCACACAGTATTTATTACACACACACACACACACACACCAGATTCTTCAGTTCTTATGCTTTAAAAAAAATCCTTTAAAATTGCATCATCGATATATCTAGTGAAAGTCAACATTCATATACTGGCATGAAGCTGGGTTGACGTTCGATATTCGATATTATATTCGATATTCGAAATTAAGGGACCGTCTCTAAAGTGTATAACAATGTCGTATGTAACGTTTCTAACTTCACTAGCATTTGAAGGGAATGACTTACAGTCACATAACCCACTGTACAGTGTTCATCTAGGTGTCCGGTATGATTCACACCTTTTAGATTGTTGATATTTAACCCTACAATGCATGAACCGAAAACATTCACGAATGCATAAAGGGGGTCAAAATGACCCGTACTGGATTGAATGGTTTTCTTCAAAAAATAGATGTCTATTAATGAAATAATTTGTGTGTGTGTGTGTATGTATGTATATATATATATATATATATATATATATATATATATATATACATACAGTCAGTCCAGTACGGGTCATTTTGACCCCCTTTATGCATTCGTGAATGTTTTTTTGGTTCATGCATTGTAGGGTTAAATATCAACAATCTAAAAGGTGTGAATCATACCTGACACCTAGATGAGCGCTGTACAGTGGGTTCTATGACTGCAAGTCATTCCCTTCAAATGCTAGTGAAGTTAGAAACATGTTTAATAATGTCGTACGTAACTTTAGAGACGGTCCCTTAATTTCCGCATCTCGGCGAATATCGACCGTCAAACCGACTCCATTCCAGTCTGTAGAACACGCTTTAACCCGTAAAGACACGACCGTGTGTTTTCTTTAGCTACGTGAGCGCGCGCTGCCGATTGAAAAGCCCGCAGTACGTTTATGTTTCCGGGAGAAAGGAGTTTGTTTATCTCGCGTTATTTTGTAAAAGCGTTTTCTAACCGTAACGTGGTGATTCTGTGATTTTCAACGGGGTACACCGTTTATACACCATCAACTCCTCCTCCAGACATTAGCCTACGTTATCACGTCGTTTATTAGAAACACATCAGATTCTTCAGTTCTTAGGGTTTTAAAAAAATTTCTTTTAAAATGTGTGTGTGTGTGTATATATATAAAACTGGTGAAGTTGACTAAGATCGGAATAATTTTTTGTACTCACTGATTGATTAGTCCCTCCCCCCATTTCCACCAATGTACATAAAGCTCCGCCCCCAAAACTTAGCTAGAAGTAGTAGAAGCTGTTGTTTGTTTTTCAAGCTGTGTAATACACTTGTTCTGAGACAGTGGCTCAAACTATTAGGTTTTGATGATGTCTACGTGGTTTGTACTAGAAAAAAACTGAGAATTTCCCCACTTCTGTACCTTTTATTTTTATTTTTTAAACTAAAGAGCTTCGGCGGTGATTGAAACGTTGGAGAATCTTAACCGTGAGCTGTGGGCGCGGTGCGCGAAAGGGTCTTGTGTTTGCGTACGTCTTTCGTTCCTCTTAAGGGCGTATCCGTAGACCCGTCACGTTTCGTTTACAAACGCGCACCTGCGAGGCACGTCGCCGGTGTCTTCTCTCGGATCCGTTTTAGGGCCGAGGTCGGTTCCGAGGAATGTTCCTTCGTGACTTTTGAGCGTCGTATCTGCAGGACATCTCCGTGTCTGTCCTGTCGCTGGTAAAACCCTGGTATGTTAGACCGTGTACACTGTGTTTAAGCGTGGGTCGCACTGGAGGCGGCCCGTCGTAATAAAAGCAGCCCGTTCATGCTGTTTTTAGGTGACGGTATAGTGTATACCATGACGAGGAGACCGTTTGGGTGCTACAAAGCCGCTCCGTTTACATCCAGAATGGAAATCCGCTGCGTCGAGTGTTTTTTTTGCTGCACGTTACAGTCGGCGTATCTCTAACCAACGAGGGAAAGAGTTCCGCGAGTACGTTTTCATCACTGCGTGCACTTCAGACTGTTTCTTTCGTTATTTATTTTTGGTTGATTGAACTACGTGCACTTTGAAACCCAATAGCAAGCACGCCAGCGGCGTTGGTTTTCCCCTCAGAAGCAGAATTATTACCAGGGTCTCCGTGTGTCGTGTTGTTTTAGGAAATCTTGTTCAGGCGATCAGAAATGAGATGTTAATTGGAACAGCGCACGTCGAGTTATCGTCTGTCGGCGAAATGACGGCGCCGAGGCTGCAAGAATATCCACTCTCGCGCTCGTTTGCGGTGGGTCCGTCGTCCCTCGCGCGCTCCAGACGCGGCCGATCAAACGCTCGCTAACATAACAGTTTGCGGTTTAAGAAGCGTTTGTTTATTTGTGATTCCAGCAGGGCAGGGAGCGAGAGAGGGAGGTGTAGAGAGAGTGCGAGAGAGGGTTTTCCTGATGCCTTCCTGGCCGAGCAGACCGCGGCACCCGTCCGCTCTCATTGTTAAGTCCGTGGACGCACACTTCCTGTTGATCATCTCCGTGCATGACCGAACACATGCATTAAATCCCAGGGGGTTCTCCACCACCACCCCCCCCCCCCCCCACACACACACACACGGGCTTTTCCACTATAATCCAGCAGTGAAATCATTTCCTTGTTTGTGGCTTTGTGTAAATTAAAAAAAACCCCCATCATTTTATATCATGAGCTATGCAAAGAGATGAAATCCTAAACTGATCGCCGCAGCCTTGTCTGTAGAGGAAATGAAATGAATTTCTCTGGGATTTCATCAGGGGCAAGCTTTCTCATGCCCCAAATTAAGACAGACATGCCCCCGAGCTGTTCAGCTGCACCTGAAGTCTTCGTAGTGTTTCACAACATTTTATTACAGCAGTCTTCTTTATCTTAAAAAAAAAAAAAAAAAAAAAAAAAGGTGGTCTTGCCGCTCGATGACGTGTCACACAGGTGTTCGTGTTAGTTGAGACGCGTTCGCCGAGACGTGACTCCTCTCTCCGGATCGATTCGTTTATTGCTCTCCTGAAGTCCCCGTACGCTTCCTATAAACACCGTTGGCGGTAGAGTTTTGTCATACGGCCCTCCGAGCTACTCGCGTCGTTGGCGGTGTGGAGAAATTTGCATCACACACCTGTTCACTTAAAAATAAAAAATAAAAACCATGTTTACAGCTCTTTTGAGTTTCAGTTTCGGGGTTTGAAGGGAGTGGCTCGGTTCCGCTCAGCGCACGAGTAAGTAGCACCTGTGTCGCGTTTTTCACTCCTGCGAAAGCAGCTCGTGACGACGGTCACGACGACAGCGGGAAGTCTGAAGCGAGACGGAAGTCTCCGGGTGTTTTAAATGAAATCGTCGGACAGTTTCCAGTCCTAAGTGAAAATCGGCGTGTTGTGTCCTGTAACAGTGTAGTGTAGTGTTTGTTAGGAAGCCTACCGTAGCGTGACGGCGCCGTAGCGTGGAATTGCCTCGGTTATTTTTGTCATCACGTGTCTGTACTGTATACGTTATCCTCTGTGGTCACGTGTGCGGGGGAGCCGTTACGTCTTCTGCACTAGTTGTTTGAATCGTCTCGTCGGTTTCGTTTCCCTAATTCGCACCTGGTCCCTAAACGCCGCTTCAGAGGACGTCGCTCTTTGTCCTACGTCTCCGTCCTTCGCACCCGGGCCCGTCTTGCTCCGGTTCCGCTCGACCGTCTCCGGCGACGCTGTCTGTATTGTAGACGCTTCATCCCGGGAGATTCGGTTTACTACACCTGCTATTTCCCGAGTCACGACGAGTACAAAGACGGTGCTAATGTAATCGCACCTCCTCGGTTTCCAGTTGACTTTTGAAGGTCGTTTATTCAAAGCCGGTTTGTTTCCTGGAGCAGAGATGAGCGGGATGCTCGAAGCCGATAGAAAGTTGGGTTCCTCCCCCCCAATGCTGTTTATAATCCGAATCTTAACAACACGAATAAATAAATAAATAAATAAAAATCGAGAACGACGGTTAAAAAGCGTGACGTGTCTTCCGTTATAATCGCCGTGGTATAACGAGTCTTTATTGATCACGTATACGTTACAGCACAGTGGAATTCTTTTCTTCGCATACACCAGCATGTCAGGAGGTTGGGGTCAGAGCGCAGGGTCGGCCATGATACAGCGCCCCCTGGTGCAGAGACGGTGAAGGGCCTTGCTCGAGGGCCCAACAGTGGCAGCCTGGCAGCGCTGGGGCTCGAACCCCCGACCTTCTGATCAGTAACCCAGAGCCTTAACCGCCAAGCCACGGCTGCTCCAGTGGTATCAGAGGAATAACGCACTATGGGGTGCGCCGTTCTAGGAAAACAATCCACGTAAATGGACAATCATGTCATTTTCCGGGCCGTAACATTTTTAGACAGTGGCGACGCTCGTATATATCTGCTCGTACTTGTGCACAGCCAGCCGTGTCGGTGTTTACGGCGTCACCGCATGAGTTCGTGTGAAATCTGAAACCGATACCAGCTGCAAACGCGACGAAGCGGTGGAAGAAACCCGACAGACTTTCGGGCGTGTCCGAGTGAAGTGCCGGCGTAACAACACCCCCCCCCCCCCCCCCCCCCCAACAAAAAAAACAACAACAAAAAAACCACTCGACCGTGTAGGTTTGTCCGTCAGAATATCAGCTGTGTTTATGTTTGTGTAACAGAATCGCTTCAGGACACGATGACCGTTTGAATTGACTTTCTGATTGTATGAAACTACAGCCATGTTTAAGTGCTGTAAACAACATCAATAATAATAATAATAATAATAATAATAATAATAATGATGATGCACGTTTTAACGAAATAAGTTTTTAAAATAATGAATTGTTTCGGAACTTCATGGACAGGATAACTCCTGGTGTGGAGCGTTTTGTGTCCAAGTAAAGTAGAAGGTCGAAGGGCACTCTGTGTGTGTGTGCGTGTGTGTGTGAGAGTGTGTTGGCGTCGACTTTGCTCTTTTTAGAGCGCTCCAACTCATCAGGTAATCCGTGCGCTCAGATAAGGCTTCGCGAGCACCACACGCCGGCTTTACATGGCGCCGATCTGTTATTGAAATCGTTTAGACTTTCGATCAGAGCATTTTTCCTTTCGCTAGGATGCTGTCTTACCTCCTTTACCCCTCTCCCACCCCCTCCACACACACACACACACACACACAACCCCACAAACAGTCTCTTCTGGACCGGCGTTTGAAATGAGTCCACGGATGATTTAACGACGTGTCGCTCTCTGATGTGAAGGTTACACTCGTTCTGAAGAGGTGTAATAAAACCGTAAACGACTCCGTGGTGTGAAACGTGAACGATGTGCTGAACGCTGACGCGGGACGTTAATCACGCTGCTCACGCTGGTCAGAAACCGAGCCGCGTACGCCCCCGAGCGGATCGCTTTTAACGATCGGTGGAAGGATGCCAGGTTCCCGGAGCGCACGTGGTTTAGCTGGAAACGTGCTCGTGCCTGTCCTGTCGCTTGAGGTCGTTTATGCAACGGTATGTTACGACCTTCCGATTCGCTCCGTGGGAAACTGGCGAGCAGTTTATTCAGACAAATGCTTCGAGGTGTTCTGGAAGTTCTGTCCAAGATGAATAATTAGTTGAGCTTTATTATATATACTCTTTTTTTTTTTTGTGTGTGTACATCTCATTCTAAATAGTTTTAGATCTTCAAACGAAATGCAACATAAAACAAAGACGACCTGAGTAAACACACACTACAGATTTTATTTATTTATTGAAGTTATCCAACACCTATCGCCCATGTGTAAAACTTATTGCCCCCTTCAACCTAAAATGTGGTTGTGCCACCTTTAGCAATAATACCTGCAACCAAACACTTCCGAGAACTGGAGATCAGGCTTTTTCACTCACTCCTGTGTTCGGGATCATCGTCTTGCTGCGGAATCCAGTCGCGCTTGAGTTTCAACTTCCGGACTGAAGACCGGACGTTCTCCTTTAGGATTTTCTGCTAGAGAACAGAGTTCACGTTTCCCTCGATTAGTGCACGTTGCCCAGACCCTGAAGCAGCAGAGCATCCCCACAGCATCACACCGCCTCCACCATGCTCGATCGTAGGTGTGATGTTCTTTTTGTGGAATTTGATGTAACGGGACCCCCGTCTTCCAGACAGTTCCACTTTCCACTCCACAGAGCATTCTCCCAAAAGGTTTGAGGATCACCAAGGTGTGTTTTGGCGAAATTCACACGAGCCTTAATGTGCTTCTGGGTTAGCAGTGGTTTTCTCCTCGCCACTCTTCCATGGATGTCATTTTTTCCCAGCGTCTTTCCGGTAGTGGAGTCCTGAACAGTGAGCTTTATTGATGCGAGAGAGGCCTGTAGGCGCTTTGATGTTGTCCTTGGCTCTTTTGGGATTTCCTCTGTGGTAGAAATAGCTTTGTAACCCTTCCCAGACTGATGTATTTCAATCACCTCCTTCATCAAGTCTGGAATTTCTTTCAACTTTGCCATGGTGTGTTACCCCGTAAGACCTTTTAACCAACTTCCTGCTGTTGGAAAAGTTGGATTTGATTGAACAGGGTTTGCAGTGATCAGGTCTGGTAACGTCTAGTCCGGCTGAAACCCCCGGACTGAATGCAGTTTCGCAGATTTGTGGAGTTATTAACTACATTTTCAAATACAAATACCGTGGGCAAATAGCTTACACTTTCACACAGGCCCAGTTGGTATGCGTTACATTTTTTGCTTCAGTAAATAACCTTATCATTTAAAAACCGCGTGGTGTGTTCACTGAGATCGCCGTTGTCTTATCTTAATCTTCAGTCGGTTTCAGTTACTAATGTAACGTGTAAACGTTGTAAATGATGATTTACTTACTTACTCAACACGTTCCCCCAAAAACTGTTCCTTAACCTTCCTAAAGAGGCTCCGTTTCTGTCCGTCCGTCCGTCCTCCACTCCCCTCATTAACCCGCTCGGCGTGTTGGCCGTGCCATGTTTGTTGTCTGTTTATTTTTATTTATTTATTCATTTTTATACTCACGCACTCATTCATGCCTGTTTTTATGTATTAATTCCGTTTGTTCGTTTCTGCTTCTCCATCCGTGTTTGGTTTGACATTTTGTTTTTGTTTTTTTGTTGTTTTGTTCGTCTGCTTTTGCTCCATCTCCATCTCAGCTTTGTACCAGTGGCTAGAGGCAGATCGTCAGGGCAGAGACCCAGAGGCTGAGACTACAGGTAAACATGCTTATCACGTGCAGCATCACTAACATCTAATAACCGCTAATCTCCTAACTATCCTTCAACCCCTTCCTGTTCCTTCCGCCGTCACAACTTCACTTCCTGCCTGCGGTTAGTTCCTGTGTACGGCTCATGACAGTGGTTTCATACGACAGTCGCGTTTCGAGACGTTATGAGGGAAAAGAAAGCTCGGAGAAGAAGTAGCAGGAAGATCGTCGACGTCTCAGGAGAGCGGACGGGGCTAGTACGGTTAGCTTGCGCTGCTAATCGGCTAATAGCTACTTACAAAGCCTGGCACGTGATGTACATCAAACGAGCGTGTTTTTTTTTTTTCTTCTCTCTTATTAATGCGTCATTTCGTTTGTGTTTCAAATAAAAATAGAAAATACGTGATTATATATATGAGCGAGAGAGAGAGAGAGAGAGAGAGAGGAAAGTGTGGTTCTTTTGGAGAGAGTGTTTGTAGCTAGTTCAGTTAGCTCACACTGCTAATCTGCTAAAAGCCATGACCAAACCTTGGCACGGATTTTTCCACACCTGTCTCGCTTTATTAAAACAAATAAGACAAATAAATGACGTAGTGTAGTAAACCGTGCGTTTTACAGTAGGCTAGGTTTTTCGCCGACGAAGCTTTCTCCGCGGAGCTGGAAAGCGCTGAATGGCGGTAACACGCCTACGAGCTCAGCGCTAGTCTTCCTCTATTGTTACACCTCTGCTATAGTGCGTCGTTCCCTCTCTCCCTCCCAGCCCTTCCTGAGTGAGGTGCGCTGCTCAGATGTGGGTCATTCTGCTCCGATCTTGTTGTTGTTGTAAACCTGCTGCTGCTTCCTTACCCTCCTCCTCTTCTTCCGTTATCCTCGCTACATGTTTTCAGTGATGTGGGTGGAGGGCTTTTATTTCTCGTTTTGGCCATTTTAAAAAATGTTATTTGGGTTGTTCTCTCTCTGTCTCTCTCTCTGTCTCTCTGTCTTTCCCTTCGTCACACCAGTACTGTGAGCTAAGCAGATTAGCTGTCTCAGAAGAGCTCTGTAACCCTGTCACATGACCAAAAAGACTTGCTAGATCGAGCCATCGCAGTGCGCTGTGTGTTTTTTTTGGTGTAATATCCAATACCCTGACTCTTTCCTCAAAGGTCTATAGAAACGAGCAAACGCCGAGGTCCGATTATAGACTTAGGATGTCGAACGCGTTTGATGCTGTGTAGAAACAAGCGCCTGTCCTCGAATTATGCACTAACTCGTTTGCATATCATATACACGACATGCCCCATATATACAACTTTCGTACGTGGACTCCGCCCTAATTTATGCGGCCGTCGCACGGTCGAAACGCTCTCCTTTGATCGGCTCGGTCACCCGCGATTTTTTGGAAAGTTAAATTGTTAGTGATGCAGAGAGTGATGTTGCATCTGTTCCCTTCTTCTCTCATCTTTTCTTTTCTTTTTTCCTCTCTCTTTCTCTAGGCGAGAACTTTGACCAGAGTCCTCTCAAAAGGACCTTCAAATCCAAAGTGCTGGCTCATTACCCGGAGAACATCGCGTGCAACCCTTTTGACCAGGATGCCGTCAACATGGTGGGTATTATACACCAATATAGCCCCGCCCAAAAGAGTGAACTGTTCACCAGTATAGCCCCGCCCAGCACAGTGAACTGTACACCAATATAGCCCCGCCCAAAAGAGTGAACTGTTCACCAGTATAGCCCCACCCAGCACAGTGAACTGTACACCAATATAGCCCCGCCCAAAAGAGTGAACTGTTCACCAGTATAGCCCCGCCCAGCACAGTGAACTGTACACCAATATAGCCCCGCCCAAAAGAGTGAACTGTACACCAATATAGCCCCGCCCAGCACAGTGAACTGTACACCAATATAGCCCCGCCCAGCACAGTGAACTGTACACCAATATAGCCCCGCCCAAAAGAGTGAACTGTTCACCAGTATAGCCCTGCCCAAAACGGTGAACTGTACCCCAATATAGCCCCGCCCAAAAGAGTGAACTGTTCACCAGTATAGCCCCGCCCAAAACGGTGAACTGTACCCCAATATAGCCCCGCCCAAAAGAGTGAACTGTTCACCAGTATAGCCCCGCCCAGCACAGTGAACTGTACACCAATATAGCCCCGCCCAAAACGGTGAACTGTACACCAATATAGCCCCGCCCAAAACGGTGAACTGTACACCAATATAGCCCCGCCCAAAACGGTGAACTGTACACCAATATAGCCCCGCCCAAAACGGTGAACTGTACACCAATATAGCCCCGCCCAAAAGAGTGAACTGTTCACCAGTATAGCCCTGCCCAAAACGGTGAACTGTACCCCAATATAGCCCCGCCCAAAAGAGTGAACTGTTCACCAGTATAGCCCTGCCCAAAACGGTGAACTGTACCCCAATATAGCCCCGCCCAAAAGAGTGAACTGTTCACCAGTATAGCCCCGCCCAAAACGGTGAACTGTACCCCAATATAGCCCCGCCCAAAAGAGTGAACTGTTCACCAGTATAGCCCCGCCCAGCACAGTGAACTGTACACCAATATAGCCCCGCCCAAAACGGTGAACTGTACACCAATATAGCCCCGCCCAAAACGGTGAACTGTACACCAATATAGCCCCGCCCAATAGAGTGAACTGTACAATCGGTGTGGATTTAATCAATCGTCGAATGATCTAAAGCGAATACTTGTGTGTGTGTGTGTGTGTGTGTGTGTGTGTGTGTGGCGGGGGAGGGGTAATATATACAGAGTATAACTCGTTTAAAAGTTTCCTGTCGATACTGTGAGCGGCCATGTTGATTTGATGCCACTTGCTGAACCCGGGGTCGAGGAGTCCGCTCGAGCCTTCTCGGTCGCGTTAAGCAGTCCCGTCGGACGGGAAATCGTTTAAAATCTCCGTTGCCCGCGTGCTCGTCGTCACAAGATACGGCGAGGAGTTTGTGAAAGGCCACGAAAATGAAACCTCTTTTAATAATTGCACAGGTGACGTGAATTATGTATGTTCACTTGAAAAGCCGTGCTCTATCGCTGTTTCGCTGACACGGCATAGTCATGTGATCTACACGCTTACCCATAAACCCCTGCTCTGTGTCACGGTGCAGATGCGGCGACTGCTTCACGCTCATAGACCGTCTCGGTCGAGGGCTCGTGTTACTGCCTCTTGTGCTGCTGAACGTAACGGGACTCCCTGACCTGCCGTCCCGTTGCTGCAAGGTCTGTTTTTTTTTTTTTGCGTAAGCAACGTAAACGTAAGCCCGACGCCGCCGACGGAGCCGTTAATTATTCAGTCTTCCCTCTCTGCTTATATCAGCACTGAAGCAGCCCGTCGTGCTCTGAGGTCTGAAAGAGGAACCCCTGAGCGGTGACGTCAGCACACGAGCCTCTGCTACCAGCCAGGATTTAAGTGGCTCTTTTAAAGTGTCCGTTCTTTTCATTTAATATTCGAATACGAACGCAGTAGATGCACACGACCTTTTCCGATATCTGAATCCTTGAGCGTCTGAGATTACTCTCACGAGCGAGTGCTTGAACGTCTGTAGGATTCATATGGGATCATCATCATCGTAACCAGCAGACGAACTGATTCGATTTCGGAATCGATCCAAACAGGGTCAAGGTCACAGCAAGGTCAAATGTCTGAAATGTTTATTTATTTTCTTTCCCCAGTACAGTAGCCTGTGGTGGTATTCCATTAAATGTCCATGTTTGTCTCCCTCTCTCTCTCTCTCTCTCTCTCTCTGTTGCTTTCTGTCCAGCTCTGCATGCCTAAAGGCCTGTCGTTCCGCACTCAGAAGGACTCCCTGTCCCCCAAGTTCCACTCGTTCCTCATCACGCGTGAGGACGGCTCTCGCACCTACGGTTTCGTACACACCTTCTACGAGGAGGTGACCAGCACTCAGATCCGCTCGGCCATGCAGACGCTGCACCAGATGCACCACGCGGAGCGCGCCTCTTCAAACGCCTGCCCTTCATCCTCCTCCTCCTCGTCCTCCTCCAGCATGGACTCGTTAACCAGCAGCTCGGACGAAGCCGAGTCTCTGTCGTCCGCCTGTTCCGCGAGTCAGCGTTGTTGCAACTCCTCAAGCTACGACGCCGAGCAGGACACGCTGTACGTCTCCAAAGCGCTGTGCCTGATCACGCCGATGCCCTTCATGCACGCGTGCCAGCGCTTCCTGTCCCAGCTGCACAGGGCAGTCACGGCCCAGCAGCCGCCTCCTCTGCCGCTGGAAAGCTACGTACACAACGTGTTGTACGAAGTCCCGCTGCCGCCGCCCGGACGCTCCTTGAAGTTCCACGGCGTGTACGAGCCCATCGTGTGCCAGCGGCCAGGACCGGCGGAGCTGCCGCTGGCAGATTTTCCTCTGGGCGAGGCTTTTCGGCTGCTGGGCGTCGAGAACCTGGTGCAGCTCTTCACCTGCGTCCTGCTCGAGATGCAGGTTCTGCTTTACTCACAAGGTGAGACTCAAATCGATGCGGGTTTAAAAAGGGACGTTGGAAGTGTAGGTTTTAATTAGGCCTTCCATGCTTGTTTTTACTCCGCACTATCGAATCAGACCCCTTTCCAAGCCGACGGTTGTAGTTACAGGCAGTTAGGAAGGAGAGTTGGTCTGAGGCGCGCCATGAGGATCTTCTAGATCTCCTTGTCTTTTTAGTGCTAATCAATAATAATAATAATAATAATAATAATAATAATAATAATAATTGCTAGGCTGAAGCGGGGTCATTCCTATGTTCCCAGGGTCCCGTGTTCCCCAGGTTTATATGGCACGTAACGTGACCATCACGGCATTGGTATTCGGACATTTCTGCAGCGAGATGTCAGTAACAGCTTTAAAAAAATAATACAAATTGTTCAAAATTGAACTTAATTAAAATAAATGCAGAAAATGTACACGAGTATATTTGGAGGCAAAAACAAACCGGATTAAATGAGGTAAAAAAGCCACGATAAGTCACGAGAGAATTAGGTTCAAAAACATGCTAGGCTAGTTTTCACCTGAAGAAGCTGTGACCTTTGACCAACGTCGTGACCCGTGTCATCTTAAGCCAATATAGAGCTGGGAACATAGGACCCCGAGAACTCGGGAACATGGGACCCTTTGTCACGTGCTCATTATGTGCCATAGGACCCTTTGTCACGTGCTCATCGGGAACATGGAACCCTGAGAACAAGGTGTTGGCATGTCCTTGCCACTTCCTTTGATCGGTTCAGAGTAAACCCTCGCTAAAGTTAGCACGTAGCGATCCTGAACAAGCCTCCGGAGCGTCCGTGTCTCTGATGTGGAGCGGGAGGAGGTGTAAGGAAAGGAGGTGGCCTAGTGAATATTCCATTGCTATGAAATTTGTGTGAAAACCGGCCCAGAACAGATGCTGATGCAGACTTCCGCTGTACTCCGAAAGCTTTTTCGGTTCGGTCGGTTGTTTGAGGCATTGTTGGAGGTTTTCTAAACGCATATAAGGTTGTGTGTGTGTGTGTGTGTGTGTTTATAGATTATCAGAGGCTGATGGTGGTAGCAGAGGGGATCACTACGCTCCTCTTTCCGTTCCAGTGGCAGCATGTGTACGTGCCCATCCTGCCTGCTTCCCTGCTGCACTTTCTCGATGCCCCCGTGCCCTACATCATGGGCTTACAGTCGAAAGAGGGCACGGAGCGCTCCAAACTGGAACTGCCTCAAGAGGTGAACGCGCGCTCACTACAGCGTACACAGCACGTCCACGGTCTCAGTCGTGTAGTCGGTGACCTCACGCTATTCAGTACAGCGACGGGTGATCGTTCTGTCCTAGCACTGAAAGCTGTCTCAACCCTGACACTGTCTTTTACACGTCATCACTGTGTTTATTTTTTTAACGTTATGATGTTATATCTGTGACCGTTTTTGCATAATGCCCCTAGTAATAAATGATCGACGGCGTTGGAATGGGACATCCCGACATCATCGCGGACTAGTTTGTGTATTTTCTGATGGGAGGACGTGAATAGTAACTGTTTGTCTTCACAGGCGAACCTTTGCTTCGTGGACATTGACAATCACTGCCTGGAGCTGCCTGAGGATTTCCCACAGTTCCCCAACAAGGCCGAGTTCATCCAGGAGCTGAGCGAGCTGCTGCTGAGCTATGGCCTGCGTCTAGAAGGGGGCGCTCCCTCGCCTCCGCCGTCCTCCACTCGGGCACGCGTGACTGGGCCCGAAGCCCTGAGGGACTTGGTAGACGACGGGAGGAACGGAAATCTGCCGCTAGATGTTGCGGACCTGCTGCAGGGAAACCCGACTCTGGAGCGCCTTCAGGCTCTAGCCAAGCGCACGGGGGTGAAGGTCGCACGTCTGGAGGAGCTGGTGGCCGGACAGAGGGCTCTGGTGGAGGAGAACATGGCGGCATTGAGGACCGGCATCGAGGAGGAGGAGCTGAGGAACGCCAAGCTAAGCGTGCAGCTGAGAGAGGTGTTTGCTGCTCGCTTCGTCGCGATGTTCGCCGACTACGAGGCGTTCGTCATTCAGAACTCGCCAGACCTGGAGTCATGGCTGTCCAACCGGGAGCAGATGCACAACTTTGACAAGGTGACCAAATAACACCGTGCATGTTCTCCAATGTGGGCACGTCTAGACATTTCCTAGACAAATCAGGCATTTCATTTTTGTTTTTTTTGTTTGTTTTTTTTTTTTTTTACTCTCTCCAGGCTTCCTTCCTGTCAGACCAGCCAGAGCCATACCTGCCTTTCCTGTGCCGCTTCATCGAGACCCAGATGTTCGCCACCTTCATCGACAATAAAATCCTGTCCCAGTGGGAGGAAAAGGAGCCCCTGCTGCGCGTGCTCGACGGACGCATCGAGAAGGCCCGCCTCTACAACGTGCGCGCGCCCAGCCTGCGCTCCTCCGTCTACCAGAGGTGCACCTTCCTCGACGAGTCCGGTGAGACGTCACGCTTCTTCGTTAACCTTTACGTACGTGGCTGTTCCTACGGACAGAGCGCGACACGTCCAAGCGTTTGACTCGACGCTCTTTTCTGCTTTCCAGCTCAGGCCATTGAGCAGCGGTTGATGAAAATCGACCACACGGCCATTCATCCACATCTGTTAGACATGAAGATCGGCCAAGGCAAATACAAGCAGGGCTTCTTCCCTAAGCTGCAGTCGGACGTCCTCGCCTCAGGCCCGACCAACAATAAGTGAGTACGGTCCCGATCCCCCCGGGTCCCTGATTTCTAGCGTTGCCTCTTTTTTTTTTTTTTTTTTGTCCTTCATCCAGTCCACCCACACTGTTTAATCTGCTCCCCTGCAGCACGCACTAATGAACACGTGATGAAGGGTGGAATTAGTTTGATAAAATTACATGATGATGATGATGATGATGATGATGATGATAGGAAGACACACGGTTTGTTTTTACACACCAGTTAGAAAAGTGAAGACCCAGGGTTACTAGAATCGTTGTAATAATTTGTTTTTGTGCACATGCTCATGTTCGTGTGATATTCACACACACACACACACACACACACGTTCTCTCAGCAGGTGGTCTAATCGCACCGGCACGGCTCAGCGGAGGAGGGACTGGCACAGACCACAGACGGATCACCTCGGGCTGGACAACGACCTCAAAGAGGTGCGGTACGACCTTGTCCTAAACATCGTTCTGTTCTCTCGTTCCCTGCGCTTGCTCTCTATCGTGTCCCTTTCCATCGGTGCGCGTCGTTTCAATTCATCACTTCGCGTTCTCCGAGAGAAATAAATCCTTCCCCGTTTTTACTTTTAATATTATGAAAAAGCCTCCGTGGACGATCCTGTCGGACTTCTCGACTAATTTAGCGATAAACGGTTTGTAATACGGCGATCCGGAGACGATCACATGGTAGCTTGGCACCTTGGTTTGTTTTTTTTTTTTGTTTTTCGTGTGTGCGTGTGTCATTTAATAATTACATTCAGCAGCTACTAGATTTAATACGACCTACAGTTGTTGTTTTTTTTTAAAATATGATAAGATTTAATTAGTATGCGAAGTCTTTTCAGAGCATGTCTCTCATGTTTGCGTCTTCCTTTTTTTTTTTTTTTTGGTCAAGTTTGCTTCCTGTTATATCTTTTCCTTGCATGGCTTTCTATTAGCTACGTGTTTGAATACGTTTTATTCATCCGCATGTTCTTTTTTTTTTTTTTTTTTTTCTGCTTTGCGCCGTCGTCCTTCTCGTCGTCGGTCACTCGGACGCTGTGGGTTGTGGGCTGTACCACTCCACAGCCAGTGGAGGGGTGTTCGGGGGTGCGGAGCTCTACGGCTTCCTCGGAGTGGGTCCAGGCACCGACCCGTCACCTTAAACCACCCACAAAGTCCTTCTCAACCTGCAGTCTGGTATGTTTTGAGGCCTGCTGTTGCGTGAGACCCGTGCGAACGAGCCTAGATACGAACGTGAACCCCGACAAATTCGCCAGTGCTTCTTAAGCGCCAGAACTCTCGCGGGATCGCGATCGGCACGCCCCTAATCACACCGTCAGACCGTGTGAAGCCAGTTTTAGTCAGGAATGTTATTTTTGTTTACGATTATAACGTTAATAGGCATTCACACACACACACGCACACGCAGAGAACGAGAGAGATGCTAACACGTGTATGTCTCTGTAGAAGTACACGCAGGAGGCGCGTAGCCTGGGGAAAAACCTGAGGCAACCCAAACTGTCTGACCTTTCCCCAGCGGTCATCGCTCAGACCAACTCCAAGTTTGTGGAGGGCTTACTGAAGGAGTGCAAAATGAAGGTGCGTATGGATCTGATTATCCACCTCGGACGTTCTCGCTCTCACACACGTTATTTAATTATTTGTTTGTTTGTTTGTTTACACTTAGTCACCGGTGTTCATTGAGAACAGAGTTTTGCAGAACCGTGTGGTTTCACGTTCTTTTTATTATTATTATTATTATTATTATTATTCAGTATTTCATGTAGTAACGGTGCGCGTCCTGTGTTCAGACTAAGCGGATGTTGGTGGAGAAGATGGGTCGAGAGGCCGTGGCGCTCGGGCACGGAGAGGCTAACATCACCGGTCTGGAGGAGAACACGCTCATCGCTAGTCTGTGTGACCTGCTGGAGAGGATATGGAGCCACGGCCTGCAGGTCAAACAGGTGAGGATTTATTCACGTCCACGGTTTTCTCCACTCGAATGCATAATCAAACACTTCAGTTGAACACGTTTACCGTACACGGTTGAGTTTGAGTTTCACTGTGTGTGTGTGTGTGTGTGTGTGTGTGTTTGCAGGGAAAGTCTGCATTATGGTCCCATTTAAGGCATTACCAGGACAGAGTGGAGAAGATGGAGCAGCAGGCGGAGTCATCAGGTGCCGCACATAGATATACACGTACACATGCACGTACACACGCACGCACGCACAAAACCACGTGTGCTTACACTTGTCTGGGCGTCTCTTTTTTTTTTTTTTTGTTTTTGTTTTTTTTAAATCTGCTACATAGTGTCTCCCGGGCCGGAGAAACGGAAGTCGGAGTCCTCCATGGGATTGTCAGTACTGCGCGTGTCAGTCGTGCAGGACATGAGGTGGGTTCTTACGGTGCCGTAGACGAAATCCACACGACGGAAGGTTCCGGCACGTCACGAATTTATTTCCGTCTAAACCACACGGTCTGCGCTGTCCCTCACACAGGCACATCCAGAACATGGGCGAGATCAAGACGGACGTAGGGAGAGCACGAGCCTGGATTCGTCTGTCCCTGGAGAAAAAGCTGCTGTCTCAGCACCTCAAGCAGCTGCTTTCTAACCAAGCTATAACCAGGTATAATGACCCCCCCCACACACACACACACACAATAATAACACACACATTCATTGTGTGTTATTTGGAGCTCAAACCTAAAAATGTTCTGTTTTTTTTTTAAGTAGTGCATTTGCTTTGTAGTGAGATCTACGTTTCTACTCCTCCGTTCAAAATAAAAATCCTTTACACTCTAAGCTTTTGCAGTTCGGCACGCCGGGTCTTTGACAGGTTTTTTGTGCCGAAGCACGTTTTGTATGTTTTCGACGTCAACGTGTCGAAAGCTCTGTCTACGGCCACGGTCTGAACCTCCTGGCAGAGGCAGCCGGGTTATTCCGGTCCGTAGTAGAACTGCGACGCCGTCGAGCTTCGCAAAAAGCTGCCGAACCACAGGCCGCAAAACGGCGCCGGTCACCCCACCGCCGGGATATTTTCCATTCAATCCGGTCGACTTTTATTGACCACCTTGGTTTTCCAGGATGACCTTTTCGTTTGCAGTCGTCTAAAATATTATCTCTTTTAAAATAAATAATAATCATCATTTTTTTTTTTTTAAGTTCTAGTGCGAGTTAGATTCGTTGGAACAAATATAAATACTTCCTGCTGTTGTCCGAGTGGACCTTTTTGTTCAGTATTATTATTATTATTATTATTATTATTATTATTATCGTATGCAATCCTATTTGGCGACTTTTGTGAAGGGTGCCAATAATTATTGTGGCATTTGTGTAGTGTGTGTGCGTTGGATTTGTTTGGTAATAACGAGTGTGTAACCCGTCCACAGGAAGCTGTATAAGCGGTACGCCTTCCTGCGGTGTGAGGAAGAGAAGGAGCAGTTTCTCTTCCACCTGCTGAGTCTGAACACGGTGGACTACTTCTGCTTCACCAGCGTCTTCACCACCATCAGTGCGTTCACACGATACCTTCTCCTCTTTAATACACTCCGTCGGTAGGCCCTCTCGCGTACTCGGTACAGCGCGTGTGGTTTGGACCCGACTGGAAATGGTCGCCTAGTGAATTTAGCGATTTTTATTTTTATACGAAGCTCCCGAAGACGTGAAAACGTTGTTCACTGTTTTTTTTCGTACGCCTCTTTATATTTGTCCCTTCAGTGATCCCGTATCGCGCCGTCATCATCCCGATCAAGAAGCTGAGCAACGCCATGACCACCTCGAACCCCTGGGTGTGCGTGTCGGGAGAACTGGGCGACTCGGGCGTCATGCAGATCCCGAAGAACGTTCTGGAGATGACGTTCGATGTGAGTGTCCTGACGTTTCCATGGCAGCTCCGGGTTGCGTCAGTTTGAATCATTTTTGTGTGTGTGTGTGTGTGTGTGTGTGTGTGTGTGTGTGTGTGTGTGTGTGTGTGTGAGAGTACAGTTGTGATCTGCTTTGAATGTTGGAGTTTAGTGTGATGATTTTATTCAGTATGATGGATGGACACACACCTGGACACTTCAGCACCCCCCTAGATGATTTGGCGGCTTGTATGCGTTCGCTCGCTGAAGAACCGTCACGTCGTGGAAAGTGCCTCGTTTCCACGGCGACCTGTATTCGAGTGTGCATCTAAAAGCCGTGCCGATGAGAGGCTCGTTGTCAAACCGGCGTCGAGGACGCCGGCTTAAACGCTGCGTCGCCGCCACGCCTGTTCCCTCGCTCATCTGTCATGTCCTAACCCGTCATGTTTCTTTCTCCAGTCTGCCTTTAGGGCTCACACGCACCTCTCCATCCCCTTCAAGGTCAGGAGCACGTTTTACCATAGCGCTCTGGCTCCATCTCTCTCTCTCTCTCTCTCTCTCGCGCGCTCTCTCTCTCTCTCTCTCCTGCAGTAGCTCTTTCTGGATTTTCCTGTAGAGCTAGTCGTTTTCACGCAGCTGTATCAGCTTCTCGCCGTTCTTCAGGCGCTTTCTCTGCTTCCACGCATTCCGTGAATAGCTGCTTTAAGACATTTAAGACCTTTCTTCTTCATGTTTTGTAGTTAAGACACTGGGAGGTTGTGTGCATTAGTTGGGTAGATGAGTGAGTAGTGTTCTGAGTGCTGCATGATTCCTCTGGGGTGTAAGGTAGCCGGTGTGTGAGCCTTTGGCACGTGACCATTCTATAAAACGGGTAGTTGTCGTGGGTTTTCGTTTTTTCATTCCGTTACCCGTGTGCCTTCACGCTCGCTCGCTCGTTCTTGCAGTGCCAGAACCTGGGGAAGCTGACCACCGTGCAGTTGGGCCACGACAACGCCGGACTTCTGGCCAAGTGGCTGGTGGACTGCGTGCTGGTACGCAACGAGATTACAGGACACACGTACAAGTGAGCGCCGCACTTTACATCGTGTGTGTGTGTGTGTGTGTGTGTGTACATGTATAAGACAACGCAAGGAAAAGTATAAAACGTCATTATCCCCCTCCCGTTTAAGGTTCCCTTGTGGTCGCTGGCTGGGGAAAGGCGTCGACGACGGCAGTCTTGAACGAATCCTGATCGGCGAATTGGTTGTTCCGTGCACCGACGAGGAGACGGGGCGAGGCTCCAAGACCCCGCCCCCTCAGCGCTCGCCCTCACAAATCCGTCGAATCAGCATTAGTTCCATCACAGGCCGAGGCAGCAGTAAGTTTCGATACGGGTCTCGGATATCACCCTGATGTGTTGTACGTGCGGTCGATTTGTTGCGCCATGATGATTTATTTTTTTGGACCGGTGCGTCTCGTTTTAGAACCGACGACCGATCAGATACAGGAAGCCATCAGCGACGCGGTAAACAGCATCGTGAAACATTTTCACAAACCAGAGAAGGAGGTACGTGCGTACACGACTTTGATTCAGTGTTTTCGTTTATCACGGACCCGGACTCGTGTCTGTGTGTGTGTGTGTGTGTGTGTGTGTGTGTGTGTGTGTGTGTACATGTATATGTATATGTTTTCTCCCTCCTTGCCGGTCAGAGAGGGAGTCTGACTCTTCTGCTGTGCGGAGAGGGCGGTCTAGTGGGAGCTCTGGAGCAGTTCTTCTATCACGGCTTCCGCACCGCTCGTCTCTTCCAGAAGAGCGTCTTTCTGTGGGACTTTATAGGTGAGCTCATCTCTGAATTGATCCTGACTTCAAGTTTCATGTAAATTCGTCAGCTTTAAAAAAAATAAATAAATAAATAGCGTTTGTTCTGCGCTGCTGTGTTCTCCGAGCGTGCCGTTCATTCAGAGACCTCGAGTTAATTAATTGCGCGTCTCCCGACCTGCGGTTTCAATCCTCCTGCCATGAAGCTGTAGGTTATTGAAGAGATCTCGTTCGACGTAAATATCTACGGTTACTTATTGAAATATGATTTGAATTGTCCATTTTTCAGGTAAGGTAATGCTTGACTAGATTTGTACACTGCGATGTGTTTAGAGTGTGTGCGTGCGTGTGTGCAAAAAAAAAAACATTAAAGACTTTGTGTGTACGTATAAATAAATGCGAGCGTGAATATAACACCTGTGCGCGCTCGTGTGTTGAACAGAGAGGTCGGTGGTGTATATGGAGAGTGCTGATCAGACGGGCGATCTGCGGCGACCGGCCGAGCGCATCGGTTCCAGCTGCAACTCTCTTTGTCGCTATGCCAACGCCATCAACAATACCTCACGCAGCTTGGGCAAAGACGGCAAATTCCAGCTTCTGGTCTGCCTTGGGGCAAGGTAGGGATCTCACACTGGTGTGCATAAACACACACACACACACACACACACACACACACACACACACACACACGTGCACCTTACTAAGGTTCGCTTTACACAGTCTGTATTGCACTTCTTATTCTTTGCCTCTCTGCCTCTGTGTTCAGAGATCGGTTGCTGCCTCACTGGCTCCCCCTGCTGCTCGAGTGTCCCATCATCGTGCGTATGTATGAGGAAACGGCGTTGCTGCGCGACAATCTCGCCGTCAACCTTCTCATCAGCGTCCTGCATTCTCTGCACGACTTCCGTGTAACTCTAGAGACCTCCCTCACCAAAGGGGTGGAGCTATAGCCTGACAGAAATGCCCCGAATCGTTCTCCTTGTCCAGCTCAGCCTCCTCCTGATCCTTCTGCCTCTGCTGCTGCTGCTGCCTCTGTTACTGCCGCTGCTTCCCGGGAGCACGACGCAAACGAGCTCCGGAACCAACACGGCGTTTAAACTCCCAAAACCGCAGAGAAATCAGGGTTCACGCGGAAGGGAGAAAAGCGTTTCGGAGCAGCGTTAAAGAATCCACTCATTGGTGTTTTTCAATTGCTCTGTTTTTTTTTTGTTTTTTGGTGTTTTTTTTTTTTCAATGTTAAGGAAGAACCTTCTGGTTTGGACTGGTTTCCGAATGCTGTCGGACAGTTTCCTGTGTTCGTCCCGTGACCATCCCGAGTGTTTTGAGAAACGTGTCGGTCCTTCACGTGACCCTGCACGAAAGGAAACGACCGGAAAGTATTAACGTTAGCGGCTTCGCAGAGGTTTAGTATTAACCGGCTTTGGAGGCGTTTTGTCAAGTCACGCGCGCGTTAAAAGCAGTGCACGGAGGGAATGACCAACTGGATCACCTGGAACATTCCAGCGACACTGAAGCGTGATTTACGTGAACAGCATTAGAGGATGAGGTTTTATTTTCGCCAGTCAGTATTAACTTGGGTTGTGGTGAAAGGAAAAAAACTCAACGGCGAACTTTTTATATTTATCAGAAAACACTGGAAAGCAATAACGTGTCACTTTTCTGTCATTTCCTGCCCTCGCACGGACAAAAAAACGTTAACCGCTTAAATGACCAGCATTTTTTTTTTTCCCCCCCTTACTGTCTGTTACGTTTTTTTTTTCTTCTTCCACTTTTTGAATGGAAAGTCTATTTGGCCTGCTGTAATTTGAGCTCATTTTCCACAAGTCCTCTATTTTGGAGCTTTAAATCTGAACACACACACACACACACACACACACACACACACACGGAGTGTCATATCCGTCATAAGAGATTGACGTTCATGAACTCCGTGTACTGAGAACAGCTCCAGGAGTGTGAGTATAAGTCAGCTGTGTATAACGAAATGATTCGTCACGTGCCGAAGGGGGTGTGAACTCGCGTCATACGATTTTGTTTAGTTTTTTAATTTAAACTCCAGTTCTCCACCTGTGTACGCCCCTCGGAGGGTGCACGTGTGAAGTGAAGTATGGTTTCTTTCTTTCTTTTGATGTTCAGGTTCATTTCTGTGTATGTGTGTTTTTATTTATTGTTTTTCGAACGAAGCTTTTGTGGCACTGGTGAAAGGACGCGCGGTAAGGGCGAGCGGTTTAGTCGCGTCCCGTCGTCCCGTGTTTGCCGGCTCGTTGAGGTCGGGTCCGTCTGCGTGTAATATTGCTGTACGTTTATCTGTGTGAAAATCCAATGAACCACGTTTTTTGTTTCTCCAGCAGCCGGAAAACACGATAGAACACTGGATCATTCCCTTTGGCGTTTAATGCCGTTGCATGCCCGAGCTGGGGAATTTTAGCTTGGAGGTTAGTTCGTCCGACTTTACGTTCGTACGTCCGTTCTGATTCAGAGCTGTGTACCAGGATCTTAACCACTTTTCTTTCGTTTCGCCCTACGAGTACGTAGGACGGTTTGGTTTCCCTTTCGCGCTTGATCGCGTTGTGAACGCTTCTCACTGGAAATTTGGAAAAAGAGATGCTCTCACGTTCATGATGTTATGTTCCGGAACCTTTCATTAAAATCACTGTGTGTTTACACGGGTGTGCCGTCTGTCTGACTTTTCTAACGATGATGACGATGATCATGCAGTACTTTCACTGATGTTACTGCGTGTGTATGAGTTGCTATTCTTTATACAGATGGGTAGGGTTTACACTCGGGCAGTAATCGGTGATACAACGACCTTTTTAGGAATTGGTGAGAGAATACCGCAGGCATGTGCAGGCTAAAATTATAGCTGTGTTTAAAAAATGACTTAGAAATGATACTTAAGTGAAACGATAACATATAAAGATAACCGATTCGATTAAAAGTGGACGTATCCAGTCAAAAAATGTATTCAAGTGAAAGTATAAAAGTTACCGTCATTCAGTCTTGAGCATTAGCTGCTTCGCTGATAATCCTGACTACTGGGATCGATGCTAGGCTAACCTAGCGTTAGCTGCTTCGCTAATAATCCTGACTACTGGGATCGATGCTAGGCTAACCTAGCGTTAGCTGCTTCGCTAATAATCCTGACTACTGGGATCGATGCTAGGCTAACCTAGCGTTAGCTGCTTCGCTAATAATCCTGACTACTGGGATCGATGCTAGGCTAACCTAGCGTTAGCTGCTTCGCTAATAATCCTGACTACTGGGATCGATGCTAGGCTAACCTAGCGTTAGCAAAGAAAATGGGATAACTTAGTCAGTCGTGTACAGCCAGTTAATGCGAAATTAGTGAAACTTACCTCAGTTATTATTCGTCTTGGTTTCCTCCAGCATACTGTTCAGGGGGTGAATTTATATTTATATTTATGGCGTTTGGCAGGCGCTTTGGCTTGCGTTCATCTCATTTATACGACTGAGGAGTTGAGGGTTAAGGGTCGTAGCAGCTGGGCGGTGCTGGGATTTGAACTCTCGCCGTTCCGATCAGAAGTCCAATGTCTTAAACGCTGAGCTGCTCCTATCAGGAAAAAAAATGCTGATTGGAAATTAAAAAGGTAACATTTGACATTTCATCAACTGGGTTTGTGTTAGTTCTTAAGTACTGTAGATCATTTTTCATGACTTGAGTCTAGAATATGAAAAATACTTTTATAAACATCACACTTAAGGTAATTACACCAGAATTGCATTCCTGGAAAAGGAATAAAGCTCGTCAGCAGACGGAAGCATGACGTGCTCTAAAATCTCCCGGTAGACGCTGCATCGACTCTCGACTCGAGAAAACACACTGGACCGACACCTGCACCTGACACGACACCTCAAACCATCACCGACTGTGGAAGCTTCACACTGGACTTCAAGCAGCTCGGATTCTGTTCCTCTCCGCTCTTCCTCCAGACTCTGGGACCTTGATTTCCAAATGATACGCAACGTTTACTTTCTTCTGAAAAGCCTACTCACGCAGAATGCATGATTTTACGCTTAAATGTAACTGGGGTTAAATATTGCAGTTTGAATGGGTTTCAATGGGGACATTTTTGTCATTAAGGTCCTGAGTGTAACCATTTTGTGTACCTAGTTTACTTACAGTTTACTAAAGACCACGTGAACAAGCCAGAAGGTTATTAGAAAAATGTTTGTGGATGGATGAGTGAGAACAAAATAGAAGTTCTGGTTTAAATGTGAAGTGTTATGTTTGGAGAAAGGAAAACACTGCATTCCAGCATAAGAACCGTATCCCATCTGTGAAACATGGTGGCGGTAGTGTCATGGTTCGGACCTGTTTTGCTGCATCTGGACCAGGACGACTCGCCATCATTGATGGAACAATGAATTCTGAATGATAGCAGCGAACTCTAAAGGAAAATGTCAGGACATCTGTCCATGATCTGAATCTGAAGAGAAAGCGGGTCATGCAGCAAGACAACGACCCTAATCACACGAGACGTTCTACCAAAGAACGTTTAAAGAAGAATAAAGGTAATGTTCTGGAACGGCCGAGTCAAAGTCCTGACCTTAATCCAGTAGAGATGTTGTGGAAGAACCTGAAGCGAGCAGTTCATGTGAGGAAACCCACCAACATCCCAGAGTTGAAGCTGTTCTGTACTGAGGAACGGGATAAAACTCCTCCGAGCCGATGTGCAGGACTGATCAACAGTTACCCCAAACGTTTATCTGCAGTTATTACTGCACAAGCAGCTCACACCACATACTGAAAGCAGAGGTGCACATACTTTTCCCACTCACAGATATGTAATATCGGATCATTTCCCTCAATCAATAAATAACCAAGTATAATATTTTTTTTTTTATCTCATTTGTCTTACTGGGTTCTCTTCATCTACTTTCAGGACGTGTGGGAATATCTGATGATGTTTCAGGTCACACCTTATGCAGAAATGTAGAAAATTCTGAAGGGTTCACAAACTTTCAAGCCCCACTGTAAAAAAAAAAGAAAGAAAAGAAGTTAAGGAATAGATGAGGAATCCGGTTGTTTTGATGACAACATAGGAGGGATAAGGGGGAATCAATCTGGAATGGGATGTTCAACAAGTGCATATGGCTGTGATGTTCAGGTGTCCACATACTTTTGAATGCAGTGTCTGGGAGAAAAGGTGCACAGCGTTTAAAAAAAATAAAAAGAATAAAAATGGCCGCCGATGTTTAGCTTCTTGTAGAATGGTTAGAAACAGCTCCTGCACTTGTTCCTGTTCAGTTCAGTCAGTATTCAGTACGAGTATCTGCTCTACTAACAGCTCTGTGCTTGCACTGTGTTGAGGTTCAGGACTGTCCTCTCTGTAATGCGATGTTTTACCCAGAACACGACGCCCCTTTACACCCCTGATGCCCCTTTACACCCCCCCACCACCCCTTTAACCCCCCACATCCTCTTTACACCCCCCACCACCCATTTAACCCCCCACATCCTCTTTACACCCCCCACCACCCATTTAACCCCCCCTTTACACCCCCCACCACCTCTTTAACCCCCCACCTCCTCTTTTACACCCCCCACCTCCCCACCTCCTCACCTCTCCACCTCCTCACCTCCCCACCTCCTCACCTCCCCACCTCCTCTTTTACACCCCCCACCTCCTCTTTACACCCCCACCACCCCTTTAACCCCCCACCTCCTCTTTACACCCCCACCTCCCCTTTTACATCCCCCCACCACCCCTTTAACCCCCCACCTCCCCTTTTACACCACCCCACCACCCCTTTAACCCCCCACCTCCTCTTTACACCCAGACCACCCCTTTAACCCCCCACCTCATCTTTAACCCCCCCACCTCCTCTTACACCCCCACCACCCCTTTAACCCCACCTCCCCTTTTACACCCCCCCCACCTCCCCTTTTACACCCCCCCCACCTCCCCTTTTATACCCCCCACCACTCCTTTAACCCCCCACCTCCCCTTTTACACCCCCCACCTCCCCGACCGACTTTACGAGCTCCTGCGCGTTTCATGTTTTCATCTGCGCAGCTGCTGTATGGCCTGTAGCTCCGCCCACTCGGATCGCAGTGCACAGATTCTGAAAGGCAGAGAGCCTTGGCAACGGGACCCCGCCCCTCTTTCCCGCGTAATTTTCTCGTCCTTATATGGACAATAGAATGCAGACGCAGCCCGACGTCAGCCGCGTATGCAAATGAGGTTGATTGAAGAAATTCAGAAAATGGTGGACGGCCGGTGCTGGCGCATGCGCACACCGTTTACTACGCCGAGACAGAAAGTGAGACGTTAAGCGTGCGCAGCAGTGGCGCATTGTTTAATGAGTGACACTCGGGGCGCGTGCAACTCGCTTGATTGAGCTTTTCGCAAGGTAAGAGTGACACTTTTCCGTTAAAAAGAAAGTGACTGAACTGTCTAAGCTTGCAGCGTTGCGTTGTTATTGTTATTTTGAGAGGCCGCTTTTAGTAAGTTTTAATGTCACGCGCGTGACAATGCGATGCGGGACAGAACCGCGTCCCATCACGCAGAGAGCTCACTCCAGACCGCACGGGATAGTGTTTGTTTAGGTTTGGAGTAAAGGCAGTGAATGTGCGCAGTGTTCTGTAAGAGTGAGGAGTCTCAGGGTTGTCTCTTTTTTTTTTTTTTGCGCATTAGGCACATGTTCCAGTCGGTGCGGTGCCATTTTAAGGCGCGCGCATCTCTCCTCTAACCGTGTTTGATAGATGCTTCATCCTGCTCGAAATTCTCACTTTAGTTCACTTTTGATGTCGATTTGGATGCACTGAGAGGTGTTCTGGGGTCTCTGAGCTACACGTATCGGCGACATGATAAAAGTTCTCATGGTTACTTCTCTTATTTCTTGTCGTATTTGTTCGCTGGTGCAGCTTTTTAACTGCGTGTGTGTGTGTGTGGTCTCTCTCTCTCTCTCTCTCACACACACATTCGCGCGCACACACACCTACTCATGATGGTGGGTGTGCTTCAAAACAAACTCGCGAGCTTCTGCTGCACGCGCTCACAGCATCCTAAAGCGCCAGAGCTGTACGCTGAGGATTAAATAAGTAATAAAAGAAAGAAAAGAACTCCTCAGCTCTGCGGTGCCGTGTGATACAGGCTGTAGTGGATAGATATGTCACTGAAATGAAAATGTGAGAGTTCAGCGGGCTCTGAGGAACATGTCTGACCCGGAATCCATGTGTGTAGGTGTTTGGGTGTTGTTCAACACTGCAACTACAGGAAGCATGCGTGTATGGTTGTGTTTGTGCTGACAGACTGATGGATGGATGGATGGAGTGAGTGAGTGAGTGTCTGTGCTGTGTGCGGTATGAAATGTGAGAAAGTAAAGACTCGGGTAGAAAGCATGGAGTCGGTGACGCAGCGGCGCGCACACACACACAGACAGACAAAGAGCAGCAGCAGTCCGGCTTTAGCGTCACAACTCCTCACTTCGGCGCCTCACCTGCTCTTTATACAGCCGTGAAAGTCGCCATGTTGTCGCTTCTACAGCGTAGACGAGTCCACCGTGTTGACTGACCGAGCACGGAGTCCGTCAAACAGCCCAAACGACCTTAAAAGTCGTTGTTTTGAGTGTGGTGTCGGTGTGTAAACGCTTCCGCGCTGAGGAGCCAACATGGAGCACTTCACTACACTTCCCTCAGCCGGGGGTTTGTTTGTTTATGTATTTTACACAGGAGTGTTGTGTTTAACCAGACTGCGGCTGGTGACTGAATTTATTCACCTTTAAAAAAAAAAAATAAACAAGTGTTTGTGTACTTTGTGCTGGTTTCTGGCGCTCAATTCGCACTACAATGCTCCATTTTTTTTTCTAGCTCCCCCTCATCATCTCTCCTCCCCCTCCCCCTTCTCCTCCTCTGTCCTGTGGAAGGCGGCGCCATGTTTGAACGACGTCACAAAACAGTTCACGAGCTTCTGTCAAACCCACGTAAACACGGATATACCGTATAATTCTGATGTGAATGCGTAATAAGAGTAAAGTTAAACAGTTATAAGAACGTCGTTTCATTGTTGGAGCACTCGTTATTCTCGTTTTCACGGTCTTTTGGACGCGCGCGCACACACGCACGCATACACACACACACACACGCGCGCGCGCACACAGGAATAAGCCGAACGTGTACTCTGCTGAAAACACAAACCAGCCATAGAAACCGTTACAGAAATTCTAATGGTTCTAAAGGGAATTGTTTTGGTTTTAATGGAAACTATATTCCTTGGTCATTGTGGATCTTTACTGGTAAGGTGTTGGGTTCTATTGGCGGCATGTTTATGCCTAGTGGAAACCAATACGATTAAATACTGGCTCCAAAACACACTACATTTGTTAATGGTTTTAATGGCATTTGTAGTGAAAACTTCTAGACTTTCTGTAATGGTTTCTAAATAATACTAAACGGAGTGAAATAACCCATGTATATGGGCCTAAATAACTCGGTCATAGCTCACAAAGTGTGTGTGTGTGTGTGTGTGTGTGTGTGTGTGTGAGAGAGAGAGAGCGAGAGAGATCCTGCTGGGTACCAGATGTCACCTACAAGGAGAGGAATATGTGAGCTTTGGGCTTTTGGGGACATTTGGTTGGTCCTCGTGGGCCAAAAGGTTTCCTTCTGGTTACTGAGGTTAAGGTTGGGGTCAATGGAAGGTCCTCACACGAACAAAGGTGTGTGTGTGTGTTTGACTTCTATACTCCTAATTTAATTTGGTTAAGTATAGAATACAGTATGCGGCATGCAACTTACCTCGGAAGTTGGAAATTGGAATTACGTCATTTTCGACCGTCCCGAGTTTCCAAGCAGGAATTCCGATTTGGAGAGGTATTTTTTTGTTTGTTTGTTTTTTTTTTAGTCGGAGGACAGAAATTCCAAGGTATGAGTTTTGAGTTGAATGCAGCATTGTCAGTAATTATTAACGCGAGGTCACTTACTTTCTCGTTGTACCCGTCTTCCCAGATGTTTGGTTTCCATAAGCCGAAGATGTACCGCAGTCTGAATGGATGCTGTATCTGCAGGGCGAAGTCCTCCAGCTCTCGCTTCACAGACAGCAAACGCTACGAGCGAGACTTCCAGAGCTGCTTTGGGTAAGCTTACATTCCCACTCCAGTAGTGGATCCAACCGATAAGCCGTAACTCTAGCGCGACGTATGTTTTCATCATACACGTTTTAGTTGAAACGAAACCCACATACCTGCAGTTTGTAAAGTAATGCTTTTATGAAGATCGGTGAAGTGGAATGAAAGTTCTGGAATGAAGTCGTTATTGCACTGGAATACAAGCACAGTCACAAGCGGTCAGGATGCACGGTCCCACGTTGTGTTCTGATGTTCCTGCAGCCTCGGCGAGACGCGCTCTGGAGAAATCTGTAACGCTTGCGTGCTGCTGGTGAAGCGCTGGAAGAAGCTTCCGGTCGGATCCAAAAAGAACTGGAATCACGTAAGCACAATGAACTGCACCGGGAGTTAATTAAAGATGATTTGGTGACTTTATGATCGAACCCATGTGTCGGTGTGTCTCACCGTGCGCTCGGGCGACCTACAGGTGGTGGACGCGCGAGGTGGACCCAGCCTGAAGATGACCGTGAAGTCTAAGAAGGTGAAGCCTCTTTCTAGAAGAATCAGGCCGAGTCAGATCTGCAGAGTGCAGAACGAGCTGAAAAGAAACAGTGAGTGTGATCAATTATGGATCTAATTACCGACTAACTGGACACCGCACAAATAACATCTTAGCGAGTGATTATATCTCGAATACGCTTGAAATTGTCCATTTATCGGTAGATTATTATTATAATTTTTTTGTTTGTTTGTTTGTTTCAGGCATTTATTTCTAGAAAGAAGCAAAATAATCTGCTGGTGGAATAAGAATAAATTTTTTAATTTTTTAAACTTGCAGAAAATATGTCTAGGAATAGTCTTAATGCTCCTTTATGTGTTATACAATAATCTCGTAATTATGCAAATCTTACTTAAATCATATCGTTAATTTGTCATATCGCTCACCCTGAATCTGGATTATGCGGACAAATGAAATCCACTGAACAAATTAGTTTATATCGGTAATGCGCTTTGAAAAAACCGCCGTTTTTAAGGAAGATGTCTTGCTTTATTGAAATCGGTGGGTCTTATTTACACTTTACATGTAGGATTTCCGAGGTGAGGAGCCGTTTTCTTTTTCCTAGTCGGAGTTCGAGTTACGAGTTATGCAGCGTAACGTTACAAATTGGTAAATCTCTCTCTCTCTCTCTCTCTCTCTCTCTCTCTCTCTGTCTGTCTGTCTGTCCAGACTCCGATGCTCACAGCACCACCTCCAGCACTAGCCCTGCCCAGTCTCCTAGCTACAGCAACCAATCAGACGATGGCTCTGACTCCGAGCTGGCTCCAGGCTCCGCCCGCTCGCCGTGCTTCTCCTTCTTAGACCTGACCTACTGGCGAAGGTGTGCGTTACTTTTGTTGTGTGGCATTTGCTGATGTACCAGGATGGTTAATGATGGCAGGCCGGCGTTACCTTTACTCGTGCGGCGCGTTACTGTCGTGTACTCTAACTCGGTGTGTTTGACCGCGTCTCTGCAGGCAGCGCGTGTGCTGCGGCATCATCTACAAAGGCCGCTTTGGAGAAGTGCTCATCGACCCGCATCTCTATAAACCCTGCTGTCAGAAGAAACGGGCGCAGGGACGCGAGGAAGAGGAGGAAGAGCCGGACGACGAGGACGTGGAGCTGGAGAAAGAGGGAGCACCGGCGAGTCAGAGCATGCTGGCGTCTCCGCACGCGCCGACCGGTTCTCCGGGTCTTCCTCTCAAAACCGAAGGAGAGGAGGAAGAGGAGTGGTGACTCCGAGCTCCGGTTCCCAGTGAACTGACGGTGTTTTACGGGGTTTGAGGGGTTTCGTAGTCTTCAGGCACTTGTAAAAGAAGTTCTCTCGATTTTTCTACAACCCAAGAGCAGCTAGAACCGTTTTTTTTTCTTTTTTCTTTTCCCTCCTCTTTTTCTTCCTTTCTCTCTCTGAGGTGGGATGACTGTGTGGTTTTTGTGCACTCGCATCCTCATTGTTCAACACTCGAGTATCCCCCCCCCCCCACCAAATGGATTAGACGTTATAACGAGCTCCTTTTCCTATTCGTCAGTCTTTTCGTTACGACCCAGAATTCACGCTCTCCTCAACCCCGAGTTCAGCAAGTGACGTCAGATCGACATGGCCGCTCGCAGCGTGAACAGCAAACGCGACGGCAGCCCGTCTTACCTTTTTTAAAATGAGCTGAGCTGTGTATATACAAGCATTAGCTTTAGATCAGACATACTGACTTGTTACTCGTGAAATCTATAACGCTGCCTATACAGTTGACGGTTTTGAGCGAGGGGAAATGAAGACGCGTCCCGGTCAGCTAGCTCGCACGCGGCGTCGGCCCCGGGTGCCGAGTGTTTCACCGCACGCCGTGTTACGTGCTCGGCGTTACGGTGACGCCGAGACCAACCGGACGCTTTTCCATCAGCCCACGTGTAGTCCTGTAAATATCTAGACCTCCACCTCTTACGTTTTTATCTCTTATTTTTTATCAGCAACATCCACATCACGCATGAAAGCTAAGCGAAGCCGTTTGTCCCGAAGAGAATCCGCATGAATCTTCGCGGGTTTTGTTTATCTAGCGGTTTGTTTTAGCCAGGTTTTGATACGACTCTAATAAAGAAGTTACGTATATATCTATATATCTATATATCTATACACGTATATTTTTGTAGGTAAAAAAAAAAAAATTCAAAAATGAAATTCACTGCAATGTCGTGTGCGAAAGATATCACTTACAATTCTTTTTTTTTTTTTTTTTTTTTTTAAAATTATACATATGTATTTTTTTTGTTGTGGAATCTGACCAGCAGTTTAGTCAAATAACCACACACAATCAAGTGTGTGTATTTATTTATTCGCTTGACTTCACTGACACTCATTTTCACTAACGGTACCTCCTGTCTTCAGTCTGCGTTCCTAAAACGTCGTACTGAAAAAAGGGGTTATTCTAACATTTTGTAAGGATTGAATCTTTCTTTCCTCTGTGTGTGTGGGTGGGGTGGGGGGGGTTCATTTTCTCTTGGTTGGTTAATTCAAGGTCATTGTTTTTGTTTATTTCGTCCTAATTTTCTATTCGTATTCCAAAAAAAAGCTGAAAAGTCCTTTTTCCTGTTTTTACTCTAAAATGTGTCTAATTTGTTTATTTTTTGTCCTCCTCCATGTTTTACACGCATGGGTCCTTTTCAGAAGACGGCACTAAAGAGCGGGTGACTCGTAACGCACCGTACGCAGTATAGAGCCTTTCTTTCAGAGGGACGCATCGTGAGTCAGATACGAGTGAACCAGTCGTCGTCTTTCTTTTTTCTCTCTTCCCTGCAGAGGAACACTGATTTTTATTGTTTAAAATGGGGGTGGAAAAAACCCCAAACACTCCATTAGACGAAATTAGGTTCCCTTTTGTTTGTGTGTGTGTAAATTAGTGTTCGGCAGCTGTGTGACGACGTTCTGATGCCATAACGAACTGTACCTGCGTGTCCGCTGGCTTTCCTGTTTCATCCGTCATCACGTGTCTATTTCTCAGCTCTCGAATCATGTCACACTATCTTTCTCAGTTGTCTGTAAATAATCGAATATATTTTTGAACTGAATGGTTATGATATTCGTTCTGTTATTTATTTCATATTTATTTGCAACACATCACATTTTAAAATAAATAAATAAATTGAAAAAAAAAGGGGGAATATGAAAGGATCGTGCATCACAGCACAACCCATACACAGATTTCAAACTTAAGCATGTGACAGCTGATGATTATTATTATGATTATGGTTATTATTATTATTATTATTATTATTATTATTATTATTATTATTATTATTTTAAAATGTAGTTTGGTTTATTCAGGTAATATTATGTCCAGTACCTGCCTGTTACTTTGCTTCAGTTTCTTCTCTCAGTTGTTTGTACTCTACAGGCATGTATTGTAGCTATGCACTTTGTATGAACCTTTTTATTCTGAAAAATACTCTACTTTTTTTTATTATTATTATTATTACGTACTCCACTTTTTACTCGTATGTCAATAAACATAGCTTGTGACGTTATTGTCTTGTTTTATATTTTTTTTGGGGTGGGGGGGGTATTGGTGTAATATTTCACTCAATTCAGTTCATCTGCCTCTAATAGATCAAATGTGAAATAAACTTGCACTGAACAGTCGCGTGGCTTTAGAACTGATGAATTTAGTAAAAAAAAATAAAATTTAGTCGCTTTTTAGTTATTAGTTTAGTTGTGTGAATTGTAAAGGTTCTGTAAAAAGCTGACGTGTACGTTCCTGTAAAGTAAAACCATTTGCTCAGGGCTTTGCTGCTACTTTCCCTTTCCAACCACGACCACATGACCCGACGCGCTTCAGTCCTCGCTCGGTCGTCATTTCGTTCCGATGACATCCTGCTGTTGTTGCATTTCAACCCTCACTAACTGATTAACAACTGACGACAGCAACGTTAGTCTGAAATCCACAAGCAGATACACACACGCACGCACACACGCACGGTTAGTTTGGAGCGGCGAGGAAACCTGACAATCTCACGACGTTTGCGTTATCGTACGTGTCCTCGCTCGGTGAAAGTAGATTGATTTTTGGCTACGTTTACAAGAAAAAGTATTCGCGATGGCTAGAGAATCTAACACCTACGGCGTGGACCAACAAGTTTGTGGTGCGTCGTAAGTGATAATTTGCAGATTGCAAGGGGAAAAAACAAACATGGCCGCGTCTACGGACGCAAGCAGGCAACGCGCTACCTAGCTGTGGCTTCTGTTTTTTTTCTGGGAACTATTTTTTATCGCTGGAGCAACAATAAACAAAATATTGGGCAATATTTTGTCCAGACTGTCGCGTGATATTCATTTCTCGTTTATAGAATCCCGCTGTTGTACCGGATATCAGCACGCCCACCTGCGGGCGAATCACAGCCGTGCTAGAATTCTGTACGGCAGCGCTCTCGCTCGTGCGAGCGTTCATTTCTACAACAGTCCGCTCCGGTCCGCTGATCTGATTGGATGAGCTGCATTTCAAGGGTGCTTGTATCTAGTATAACCGCACCGGGACGTTTCGCGGTGCGCGTATCACTCCGCGTTCTGCCACGTAAAGCTCCGTGTCCTAGTTTGGGACCATTACTGATGACATCATCAGCGAACACGCTAAACATTGCGTTCTCAGGAATACTTTGTTTAAAATTTGACAGCTCGTCAGTTGAAGATGAAAAGCGAGAAGGGAAGTGAATTTCACCGGAAGCACCTTTAACCTGAGCGTGCAAATCGAGCTCGGTCGCTAGGCGACGGGCGGTGAAGTGGAGACGCGCGGCTTCTTCGGGATCGATTTCTCCGCTTCTAGCGGAGTGAAAGCTAATCAGGACATTCTGGCACATGGTGTCTGAAATGTCACCCGCGGTTATACTGAATGTAACCGGCACGGCTGGGATTAGCTACAGCACAAAAGCCGAATCACAGCAGCGCCGATGTTCGCTATAACCTTACTCTTGTGGAGGTGTTTATCTGCAGGACGCACGCCTGTAGTCTCAACATCGCAGACGCCCTGTGATATGAGTTTTCATCTCTGTGACTACGTTTACACAGACAGCAGTAATCTAATTATTGACCTTATTCTGAATAAGACAATACTCTGATTAAGGTGTTTACACGAGTCGCTTTTAGAATACTCCTTTCATGTTCAGGTTGTACATGTTATAGAACGCAGCTCGATTAACAGCACACGTCATTACGCCTCACCCCATACGGTCGGTCTTCGTTATGGGACCGTATACAGTTTTGGGTGATTCGTTTTTAATTTTACGAACGCTTCAAGTGCGGTTAATTATTTGTCATGCTATACGTGCAAATAGACGACTTGCTGAAGCCGTGGGCTGCGTCCCAAACCGCGTAACCTACCTAAATACATGTATTTCGCCTATTATATACAGTAGCAGGTGAGCACGCGGTTTGGGACGCAGCCGTGCTCTCTTGTTTGCCGTCAAACAGTTGAGCGCTCCCGTGTGTGTACGTGTCCTGTCGCAAAATGCTGTAAAATTACTCCCAGATGATGTTAATAGTGTGATTAAGGTGTTTCCATGTCTATAACGCACTTTGACTATGACAGGAATACTCCACACGTCTTAATCCGATTTGTGTTTACTTCGAGTATGATTTTAGTCGGATTAAGGTGATCAATAATCGCTGTTTACATGCTAGTTTCGGGTTATTATAGGATTCTTGTTTGTCTGTTTAAAAGGCATTATCGGTTCAGTCAGAAGAGAGCGTATGGATAGTCAGTTGCTGTACATCCCTGGTGAGGATGTCGGGGTTTTTTCTCCGTGCGTCTTGTCCCTGTTGGCTCTCCACATGGCGCACTGTGGCTGTCGCGCACGGCTCCCATTAGCGTCATGACGTCATGATTGCCTTCGCAGCTGCCCAGATTGCCCTGATGAGAGTGCATAAAAAGGTGAGCGGAGCCACATGCTTGGCCTCCCTTTCAATAACTGCTGTATTCCTCTTTCCGGTTTCTCAGGTCATTAAGCTCGTTTCCGGTCTTTTTCTCTGCGGCTCTCAGAGCTGAAAGGCTGCAGTCACAGCACCAGAGGCGCGTGAGGTCAGTCAATGCTTTTATCTGTACGTTGTTTGTGATGGTGCTCAGGTGATGTGTGTGTGTGTGTGTGTGTGTGTGTGTGTGTGTGCGCGCGCGCGCGCGCTTCACACTGGGCGGTGGCACTGTGGACTGTTGTGCATTTTGATTCTGCACACTTTTTTTTTTTTTTTGCTTAGTCAGAGGCACAGAAAGTTCCTGTGTCCCCCG
Source organism: Ictalurus furcatus (assembly GCF_023375685.1). Lineage (NCBI taxonomy): Eukaryota > Metazoa > Chordata > Actinopteri > Siluriformes > Ictaluridae > Ictalurus > Ictalurus furcatus. The sequence goes on along the minus strand of NC_071268.1, from coordinate 3,629,213 downwards.
CACACACTCCTAACTGTCCTGCATGAATGAGCGAGCAAGCTCTGGTTTAACACGCATGATGTGTGGATAAAAGGTTGCATTATTTCTCAATAGCTGTTTGTCTGTGTGCCATTATTTATGCACAGTCTGGGTTTTCATTAAGTGTGCTGTCACTGAGGAGCGATAGTACACAAGTTCAAACCGGACAGGCTGGAGAGCCCTGAGAGCTTTTCGAGGTCTGCCTGACTTTGTTTTGTTTTGGTTTTTAAGAAGTTCCTCTTGCATGCAGCACGATCCATCATCACGTCTCCTCTTCCTCCTCCTCCTCCTCCTCTTCCTCCTTCTGCTTTTCAGAGAGACGAGCACCATGGTTCAGCTGTTCCCGAATCAAGCCTCGGACGCCACGGCGCTCGCGGAGTCGGTGGAGGACAGGGACGCCGGGCCGGATGTCGGCCCGAGCACTCCCTCTCCTCCTCACGCTTTCACGTCCCTGCAGCTCGCCCTGAATCCCTCGGCCAGCGTCTACCACGGGTACGAGACCTACATCGAGGACGGGCTCATCTGCCTCCGGCACAAGATCCGCAACATTGAGAAAAAGAAGGTCTTTGCATCATAAACTCGTTAGATCCTTCCGACTTCCTAATACATGTTGCTGAAATTGTGTCCATGTTTAAAACGTGTGCAGCTCAAGCTGGAAGGCTACCAAACGCGGCTAAAGAACGGGGACACGCTGAATCCAGACCAAATGGTGATTATTCTCTACTTGAAATGTTCTGGAAAAAATTAGATTATTTTTTTTATATGGCGATAAACCAATTTCTGCTCCTGTTCCAGGATGCGGTAGGGAGGTACGAAGAAGTGGTTCACAATCTGAAGTTTGCCCGAGAGTTGCAGACGACCCTTTGTGCCCTCACTCAGGATGTAAGGAACGGCTCCTGTTCTTTTTAAAGCAGACACTTGGCTTTCCCGTCAATGTCCTTAGTACAAACGTGTCTTTGATTAGCTGTTGAAGGCCCAGAGGATCGCTATGCGGAACGAGCAGGTTCAGAGGGCGGAGACCGAGCAGAGGCGTCTGAGTATGATGCTGCAGGTGCAGTATGTCCTCCGCAGTCTCCAGAGAGACGACGTCAGGAAAACCTTGGACGCGTGCGAGCGCGCTCGCTACGTGACGACGCAGGAAGTGGAGAAGCTGCTGAACCTGGCTTCGTCGTTGGCTTACAAGAGGGACGAGCGCGTGAGGTTTGTGCAAGGAGCGAAACCGTGACCAGGTTTGATGGCTGCAGAGCAGCGGTGTCCAATCCTGCTCCTGGAGGGCCACTGTCCTGCACAGTTATCTCCTAACCCCCAATTAAATCTGAAACGGCTAATGGAGGTCTTGCTAGGCACGCCAGGTGTGGAGATGAGTTGAAGCTAAGCTCTACGGGACAGTGGGCCTCCAGGACCGAGTTTGGACACCCCTGCTGTAGAGAGTTTACTGTTTTAAAATGAATAACGAAATGAATATCTAGCTTTGGTTAAATGAATGAGGAACGTCATGATTGGTCGTCTGTCAGCACGTTTATAGCGGTGTCTGTCTTTGTCCCCGCAGTTTAGCGGCTCAGATGGAACAGGCCTCTATTGTTTACCAGGACCTACTGGATGGCACAGACAAACCAGTTGCTGGCTCGACATGTGCGTTCACACTTCATCGTTACCATGACGACAACCTTCATGGAAAATGAGCTGCAGTTTTCTCGTTTAGGGGGAGTAACTGCACTTTAGCCTGTAATGTCGTTTAAAGAGGGATCTTTTGTCCGTTCCTCCATGCTGAATGTCTGCGCGTGTCGTATGGACTCTTGGTTCAGGTGAAACGTTATTGTGCCTGATGGTATTTTAATGGCGTTATGTACTTGATTATATTTATTTCCTGATTTGTGCAGGTCTCCTTTTTTGGGAAAGTTGTTTGCGTTTTCCCACAGTCCCTGACGACTAACAGTATTATTATTATATTATATTATATTATATTATATTATATTATATTATATTATATTTATTTATTTATTTATTTTTACACGTGTGCAGCTTTATATTCATACCCCAGGGAAACGGAATGTGGTTAAAGGACTCTGAAACCGAACAAAAGTTTGATCATTCTGCGTAATGGTTTTGCTCATTTGTACGAAGGGTGCCAATAATTCTGTAGAGCACAGTCGATTCATGGAACGCCGTGATTTCTTGATGCGTCAAAGATCCACTCTTCCTTACCGTTCACTGTCTAGGTTCTTTATGCATCAGCTCACGGCTTAAATGTTATTTATGCATGTTATGTATGTATTTATTTATTTATTTGAAATACGTGCATGTCTCTCCACAAGATAAATCCCTGAAGGAGAAGCTGCTCAGACTGGTGGACTCGGGTTTGTTCGATCACATCCCAGAGCCTAAAAAAGATCCGAAGAAGGACGACGAGGAACAAAAACCCGATGCTTCATCTACACCGAGCGCCTTACCCGGTGAGGCTCGTGACGTGCGGTACAGTAGCATACGAGCGTCTTGACGTGTCGTTTTGCGTGATCTGGTCTCTTTCCGTTGCAGCGGCGGTCAGTTTGAAATCCATCGACGTTGTGGCTTCAAGGCAGGTAGGAAGAACGAACTAGAGCGAGCTGCTTTGCGTTGCCGGAGCACAACTCTAACGTAATAAATCTGTTCTTTGCGCTGAAGCGCGTCAGTAACTTTAGAATGATGCCAGTTTTTAAACAGACACTACAAGACGGCGCGCGACCTCGCCGGGCCCGGGCAGGGCGCGGAGACGACGGTGCAGCCACCGAACTGGAAGGCAGACTTCTTGGCCCTGAAGGAACAGGAACCACCGGACTCTTGGGATATGGAGTTTTCCGATCCGCCAGCGTCCTCCAAAATGACCTTACCGAAGCCTTGGAAAGGAGCAGCGGGATTCATCCCCAAAACCATGGTCACTATGAAGTCTGCTGTGGAGACCAAACAGGTTGAACTTTAATGTCCTAACGTGTAGAAACGGCCACTTGGTTGCCAGATCACGTGAATTTAAACCTGATGACCTGTTTGTTTGCTACTTAGAAAAGTCCGAGGAAAAATAAAGGAAGCCAGGGCTCCAGATCTGTAAGTGTGTCCCTCTGCTTGGTGCTCGGATTTTTATTATTTTATTGATCTTTGTTTTGCTGGTACAAGCTCATCCTCTGTTCCAATAGGATGGTGAGGTTAAGAAGCCTGTACCTGTGGAGGTGTTTAACTCTCCGTCCTCTCTGGCTAAAGATCCGGCCTTGCGCAGACAACAGCTGGATCACCTGATGGACCAGATCACGGGCTCCTTCAGCTTTATTCAGGTTCAGATCAGCAGTAGCTCTTAATCTTCTCCTCCTTCTTTATCTTCATCTTCATCTCCATCTTCTTCATCTTCTCCTCCTTCTTTATCTTCATCTTCATCTCCATCTTCTTCATCTTCTCCTCCTTCTTTATCTTCATCTTCATCTTCATCTTCTCCTCCTTCTTTATCTTCATCTCCTTCTTCATCTTCTCCTCCTTCTTTATCTTCATCTTCATCTCCTTCATCTTCTCCTCCTTCTTTATCTTCATCTTCATCTCCTTCTTCATCTTCTCCTCCTTCTTTATCTTCATCTTCATCTCCATCTTCATCTTCTCCTCCTTCTTTATCTTCATCTCCATCTTCATCTTCTCCTCCTTCTTTATCTTCATCTCCATCTTCATCTTCTCCTCCTTCTTTATCTTCATCTTCATCTCCATCTTCATCTCCTCCATCTTCTTTATCTTCATCTTCATCTCCATCTTCATCTTCCTTCTTTATCTTCATCTTCTCCATCTTCATCTTCCTTCTTTATCTTCATCTTCTCCATCTTCATCTTCCTTCTTTATCTTCATCTTCTCCATCTTCATCTTCCTTATCTTCATCTCCTCCATCTTCATCTTCTCCATCTTCATCTTCCTTCTTTATCTTCATCTCCTCCTCCTTCTTCTTCATCTTCTCCTCCTTCTTTATCTTCATCTCCTCCTTCTTCTTCATCTTCTCCTCCTTCTTTATCATCTCCTCCATCTTCTTCATCTTCCGTCTTTATCTTCATCTCCTCCTTCTTCCCCTTCCTTCATCTTCCCCTTCCTTCATCTTCATCTTCCTCCTCCATCATCTTCTCCTTGTATGAAACTTGATTGTTAGAAAAGTTCTGAAACTTTTGTAAATCTAGTGCAAATGATTTGGTGTGCCTTATGCGAAAACGTTTACACCTTTTTTTTTTTTTATAATTTTTTTTTATATATATATATATATATATATAAAAGTCTTTACTAAAAGACTAATAAATGAGGCCTGTGGAGCATCAGGTGGATTCTGTGACGTGCAGTATTCTCTGAGCTGGAGCCGTTTTATTTATCTATCTATTTATTTATTTAGGTTTTTAATAAAAGCCATAAACGGATGAAAAATGTCATTAATCTCAATCAGGACTCCTTACTGGACGGAGAAGCTGTGCCCGGTAATGACCGATCCAGGGGTCTGCGCCTGGCTCCTGTCTCCGCTCCTCTGGGTAAGGCTCTGACTTATCATCTGATTGTGATAAACTTCTTGGAGTTGGAGGAAAACTTCTCGCCGTACAGTGCAAATACCAGTGACGTCAGAATAACGACTAGACGTGCTGCAGCTGACTGAGCGGTGACCTTGTGTAACTGAAATCTTAAGACTCGTGTGTTTTTTTTATTTTTTATTCCACAGCTCAGAGAGAACAGAAAATCCCAGCTGACGTCCTGCCTCCATCGCAGAATGTATGGGTCAACATTAATGTATTTATTTACAGTGGCAAGAAAAAGTATGTGAACCTTCTGGAATTTCACGGTTTTCTGCATTAAATTTGTCATCAAATGTGATCTGATCTTCATCTCAGTCAGGGGTATCGACAAATATAATGTGTCTAAAATAATAACACGATAAATTCTGATCCCTCATGTCTTTATTGAACACATTCATTCAACATTCAAAATGGCAGTGGAAAAAGTAAGTGAACCCTTAGAATTAATAACTGGTTGACCCCCTCTTGGCAGCAATAACCTCAACCAGGTGCTTCCTGTAGCTGTGGATCAGACCTGCACATGGTTCAGGAGGAGTTTTATCCCGTTCTTCCTGGAAGAACCGCTTTAGCTCGGTCATATTCTTCGGACGTCTCATGTGTACGGCTCTCAAGTCATTCCATAGCATCTCTATTGGGTTGAGGTCTGGGCTCTGACTCCGCCCCTCACAATTCTGTTGTGAACTTGCTCCGGTGTTTTGGGTCGTTGTCCTGTCGCATCACCCAACTTCTACACAGTTTCAGCAGACGCACAGACATTCTCACATTATCCTGAAGAATTGTCTGATATACTCGGGAGTTCATCTTCCCCTCACTGATTGCAAGCTGGCCAGGCCCTCATGCAGCAAAGCAGGCCCAGATCATGATGTTTCCTCCACCATACTTTACGGTCGGGATGATGTTTTCATGATATGCCGCGCCCTTTCTACACCAGATGTAGTGCTGTGGGGTTTTTCCAAATAGTTCAATCTTAGTTTCATCAGTCCACAAAACATTTTGCCCATACCGCTGTGGAGCGTCAATGTGCTCTTGTGCAAACTTCAGGCGTGCAGCAGTGTTCTTTTCAGTAAGCAGTGGCTTCCTTCGTGGTGTCCTGCCGTAGATACCCTGCTCGTTCAATGTTTTACGTATTGCAGACTCATGAACAGAGATGTTCGCCAGTTCCAATGATGCCTTCAAATCTTCGGCTGTCATTCGGGGTTGTTTCTTTACCTCATTGAGTCTTCGATGTGCTCTTGGTGTCATTTTGACCGGGCGCCCGCTCCTTGGTAGAGTAGCAACAGTCCCACAGTGTCTCCATTTGTAGAATGTTTGCCTAACTGTAAACTAGTGAACTTCTAAAGTCTTTGAAATCACTTTGTGACCCTTGCCAGCTTTATGTGAATCAACAATTCTTGATCGTAGATCCTCTGAAAGCTCTTACTGGCGAGGCACGGCAAACTCCAAACGTTTGAGGGGTTTTTATCAGTGAAAGTAGCTGTAGTCCACGCCTCCAAGCTCATTTTCTTAACCAGACTCCAGGTGTGCTGAAACCTGACTCCAGTTAGTGTTTTCAGGTCATTAACTCACGCGTTCACATACTTTTCCCACAAGCACTGAGGTTTTTTGGTTGTTCTCAATAAAGACGTGAAGGATCAGAATGTTTTGTTGTGTTTTTTTTTTTTTTTTTTTTTTAAGACACATTTGTCGATACCCTTGACTTAGACGATCAGATCACATTTTATGACCAATTTATTCAGAAACCCATGAAATTCCAGAAGGTTCACGTACTTTTTCTTGCATATATATGTTATATATTTTTATCCCCCCCTCATTGCAAGTCTTTTGCATTCTGTTTCTGATGCACTCGTTCTGCTTTCTCCTTCATACACCAGTCGACTCCTCCTCTTCATGGCCAGTCTTCTGGAGACACCCCAAGCCCTCTGGCCAACGGGGGCCAGGTCACGAACACCTCCGACCTGAAGCTGCACGTTGAAGACGGACCGCGTGTAAGCCTCTCGCCCCAGCCCCGTGACCCTACGCTTTGCTGTAGGACCGTGAGAACGGCGCTTGGGTTCGATTCGGGTTTGTATAACGATTTGCTGTCTGGTTCTAGGCCAAGCAAGACGAGGGCTTCACCTCTCCACCTCTCTACTGCAGAGAGCCCAGCACCTCTGTACCTCGTGAGAACAAGACCTCTAAACAGGTCTGTGTACACATCACATGCTCAACCTTACACCATCTATCTATCCCTCCATCTACTATTATTCCAGGCACCTGCTCAACGGATATTTCCTCAAATATCAGGAGTTTTGTGCAATAAAGATCCTCTAGCGCTAGACCTGCGGTTAAAGACAATCACCACGTTATGCTTGCGTCATCGCTTGGCGGAATCCAGCTGTGGAGTCGCTCTGTATTATAATAGTGTTATGGCGGGAGAAATGACTCTAAAGGCAGGGGGGTGGTTTGGAGTCGTTCCTGTCTAGGTAAACGAGTGCACTATGGGATTCCTGTTTTGAGCTTGAGTTAAGGTCCCTGACACCCCCCATCCCCCCCCCCCCCCCCCCGGCTAGACACTGCTAGAACTTCCTCTGTGCGATGTTATGCATCAACAGAATGTACATTTGTAGGGTTCTTGTGCAGTAGTTTGACTCACTTTAGAACACGATTGGCTAGCGTCGCTGTGACTGACTGGGTCGGATGAGGATGTGTGTGTGTGTGTGTGTGTGTGTGTGTGTGTTTACAGGCAGGAAAGCAGCCGCTTTCTAACGGAGACGTTCCCTCGACTGTTCTGGCGCAGACCTTCAGCACGCCCCCCAGCAGACGCTCGCTACCTGCGACCAGCACCGCGTCCTTCAGCAGCCTGCACTCTGTGAGCGTCTCATTAGTGCCATGTTAAACGTCTGCACGTCTTATTTATATATTCATTTATCTATGACTTATTTAAGTGCTACAGTCAAGGCTGTGTCCGTGGTACAGGTGTTCAGTAGCGAGGTTCCTATGACCCGGAGCTCGGAGCCGAAGACCGACGAAAGTGGATTTTTAGGATCCGTGTGTCTGAGCTACAGCGCGGCGAGCACGCTGAGCCACTCCACTGCGAGCACACAGACGCCACCTGAGCTCAGCCTGCCCCAAGACGACCTGCTGATGGGTAACGCATCCAAAACCGCGGTCTAACTTCATAGATCTGACTCGACCCTTGGTGTCTTAAACACTTTTTGTCTTGTTTAGTCCAGGTATTTTTTTAAAAAAAAATTTTGAGAGGAAAATAGTTTCCATGTCCCCATCTTTCTTTTTTTTTTTTCTTTTCTTTTCTTTCTCCCTCCATTCCAGAGAGCGCATACCTGTCAGAAAGTGATATCAGTGCTACCAGTCAGGTTTATTCATCTCCTGGTCCAAATTCTGCTCCTCAGTCTAGTCTGGTCCAGCATTATTACCCCCGCAGTACACTCAGAGGTATGACACACGGTGCAAGAGGACTCTCTCTCTCCTCACTCCGCTCACCCAGGGCTTCCAGAGGTACCTCTTTTCTTTCTTTTTTCCTTTCTTTTTTGTGTGTTGCTTCTGGACTTCTCTACGTGGTTTTCTTCAGTCTGTGTGTTTCCATATACTTTGTTTACTTCTCCACTAGAGGTGGACCGATTTAACCAGTACTGATAACCGATGGCTGGAACTATTGATAGTTTTTCCCAGTTGCGCCTGTCTGAGAAGGATCCGCTGTCGGAGTACGAGAGCGGCCTCTAGAGGCGAAATAAAAACCGTCACTGACGCATTATTTGACGTCTCTATTTTAATATTAACAATTAATATATTAATATTAATCATTAACAGAAAGTACAGTTTTTCATGGTTCAGTCTGTACGGTTTCTTTTTGTAATAAAGTTCAGCAATGTTTTCATTCAGTATCAATTTTTAAAAACTACCGGCAGGTACTTCCCGACACGGTTATCTATATCGGTGAAATCCAGTATCGGTCCACGTCTAGTCTCCCCTGGTTTCGTTTTTCTTACCAGCTGGTGTTGTAGTCGGTAGTGCTGTTGGGTTGGATAACGATGCATACGAGAGATTTTTCTCTCCATCTGTGAGTCTGACTCGTGTACCTCTGACTTTCGCAGGTGGCTATGAGGTGCACAGAGTAAACGTACACGCCCCAGGAGGAGGCTTCGGTGCCCAGAGCCACCGTGAGCCTGGATCCGTTCTTTATGCCTCACAGGTAAGGGACGTCTTCCTCCGGTCTCTCAGCTATCGAGTTCATGTCGGACGTTCACGATCCGTTTACGCTTTAGGAAAACGGGTACCAGTCGAGTCATAAACGTGCCGGAGGGACGGCGGCTCGGAGGAGCAGCTCAGTTGGTACGTGTTACTTATTTCTCAACTTGGAAGGATTGTATGTCAATTATGTGTTTTTATTTATTTATTTATTTATTTATTTATTTATTTATTTTGCTCGTGTGTGTGTAGCAGGCTGGAGCGACTCGTCCCAGGTGAGCAGCCCGGACCGGGAGGGCACGTATGTAATAGACTCGGCTCACGGTGACTCTCTCAACATCACGCCGTCTGGGATGCCCATGACTGGCCCTCCTCCTCCTCACACCATGATGCCCGTATACTCGCAGCTTCGTGTGGCCTTTTCAGCTGCCCGTGCGACGAACCTGGCGCCCGGCACTCTGGACCAGCCCATTGCCTTCGACCTGCTCCACAGTAATCTAGGTGGCGCGTTTGATGCCCCCTCTGGCCACTTTTCCTGCCCGGCTGCAGGCACGTACGTCTTCTTTTTCCACATCCTTAAGCTGGCCATCAGCGTGCCGCTTTATATCAACATGATGCGCAACGATGAGGTGGTGGCTTCGGCGTACGCCAATGACGGTGCGCCTGACCACGAGACGGCCAGCAACCACGCCCTGCTGCCTCTGCGTGTCGGCGATCATATCTGGCTGCGCCTCCACCGCGGCGCCATCTATGGAAGCAGCTGGAAGTACAGCACCTTTTCAGGCTTCTTGCTGTACCCAGATTAAGTCTTCTAGAAAGCTCTCCTACAGGCACGTACACTGGGATGCTGCTTTGGATCTGTTGTCCTGCCTGCTAAATCACTCATTGCACTTTATTATCCCCCCTCATCCTTTTTGCACACTAGCATTACGTGGATGTAGCAACATTGTCAGCTAATTCCAAGGAAGTTGAAGTCGGTTGGGATTTTCCAATTTGCAGATGCCCTTAATTTATATGCTGGCGCTTTTTTTTTTTTTTTTCTTTTTTTCTTTCTTCTCCTCCTCTCCCCTTCTTTCCCTCCTTCCTCTCGAGCCATACATGTGAAGCCATGTCTGCTACTTGTGCCTTTTCTTTCTGGTTACTGAGCACTTTAAATCGCATGTATGAATGACGAATGTCGTTTACCTGAACACTGGACATGTTGAGCACTTTACAAGGCTGCTGTGTGTGTGTGTGTGTGTGTGTGTGGATGACTTGAGATGCTGATCAGACAAACAAACCAAATGATCCCTCTTTGTGCCTCAATAAAAGATGATGTGCAGAATCTCTCCGTTTCCGGTCTTTCTTTCGCAGCTCCTCTCGTCGCCTCCCGTCAAAGCGGACGGTGCAGCCGTGGAACCGGGTCTCAAATTCGGAGTCTCCTAGGCTTTGCGTGAAAAGGCTCAGATTACGCGGGTTTGTTCTGAAAGCCATAAAATGTTGGGTGTCAACGCCGAATAGCTACTGTATGAACTGCAATGAGGCTCGTTTATCGATTTAGGTGTGTATTTAGTTCTTTAAAAAACAAAAAAAAACGTTTTGAAAAAGGGGTGTTGAATAATTAATGAGTGAATAATTCCACCAGGGGGCAGCATCATCAAACACTAACCACTTCATCTTCTTCCTTGTAGCAATGTCTACAATGACGTTTCTAGTACATATTTTATCATCCCAATTATTTACTAACTTTTAACGTGGTGGACCTGAGGAGCTTTTTATAATAAAAAAAAAAATAATAATTTGGTGACTTGTCTCCAAAGGTCCTGCAAAGACCCTTCTGCTCATGTTGATCATGTAGTTCTCATACCATTTCACTATGGTGATTCATGCTGTGGTCAGTACCATCAGCCAACACAATCCTGATCAGCATCAAGATTCTTCTGCTTTAATGCTCGTGGGTCAAAATCGGGTCGCTGTATGTTTGGGAAGTACACGTTGGTAGGGAGATGAGGAGGAGAATGAGTGTGAGTCATCATTTAAATCCTAATCTTCAGTGAAAGAACTTTAAAAACGTATCTGTTTAGATGACGTTCATGAGATGATGACACACTAACGGCTGGTGGTGTTTCCTTCTGCTGGAGGTACGTTTTATACCCAGAATGACCAAATTGAGGTCTGGTGAAAGCGGAAGGCGGACGCGGGTTAAACCGACAGCAGACCTCCACGCTCCGTGTGGTCTACTGCGTATACGGGAGGTGAGGGTGTAATACTGGGAAGTGGAACTCTTGAGTTAAGTCACTTTGAAACGTTTAGCCGAGTGTTTCCTCACAGGTGGAGGGCTGTGACTCTGAGTGAGCGTGTGGTGCCCTGCCTCGCCTCGCCTCCTGCCTCACCAGCATTCCAAGAATAGTCTCAGGAGCTACCGCCTCCTTGACCGGGTATCAAGTGGTTTTGTTTTTGGGAGGAAACCCATGTGGCACAGGAGCCCAACCCAAGCTTAGTGTTGACTCTGGAGGCGGCGGCGGCGGTGGCACTACCCACAGAGTCACCCATGAGAACTGTAAATATTTGAGTGTAGTAGTGTGAGAGCTGGGGGGTGAGGCCGTGTTCACGATTTTTCCACAACGTCCTCACCTTGTCTGTTCGTTCTTGCACACACTCATCCTTCAGGGCTTTTTTTTTTTTTTTATCATCGTTCAGGTCCCAAAGTGTTGCCTGTAAGTCAGAGCTTCACGCTTCCAGACGCCCCTTTTTAGATCACAGGCCTGTGTCTGGTGTGTCTTGTGTAATGTGAGTGGCCTGCTGGTGGCTAAATGTGTCACAGCCCTTAGAAGGTGTGTGTGTGTGTGTGTGTGTGTGTGTGTGTGTGTAAGAGGAAGAAGCCAGGGTGTGGAAGTGTGACCGGGAGTGTGTTTCAGGCACAGGCTGCTGGTTCTTATTAGTGTATGAGTTGATCATGAATTAACGATCCAGAACTTCTGTTGATCATACACACACACACACACACACACACACATCACAGAGTTTATCTTTGAGCACCCCAGCTCCTAGACCCTGTAAATCATTTAGGAGCATTTTTGTGAATAGTGTATGGAGTGTGTGAACTCGTTCCACGTAGAAAATATTCAAGATGAAATGGGGAATGTCGTTATTATTATTATTATTATTATTATTATTATTATTATTATTTTGTTCTTGATTTCCGCACAGTGTTCTGCCTCTCCAGGGCTCACCGTTAAACGTTTAAATTGTCCGTCTGGCACGCTGTAATCAAATGGACCGATCTCACGACCTGGTAATGTGCAGCGTTTTAGGTTTTCCGCGCCCTCACGTGTTTAGCCACAGACCCCGTCGTCATCTTGGTCGTCATTGTGCCGCCGTTCTCGCCTTGGAGCTTGCGAACAAACGAACACGAAAAAACGAAACGTGCAATTTTGTCCCATTTTCTCCTAGATTATTCCCGAACGTGACTCGCTCGAAGGACTAAAGCCGAGTAAATCCTGTCACCTTGTAAGAGTTAATAATAAGACCGTCGTCATCTGTGTTTGGAAAAAGGGTGGAACCTGCTGACTGGCTCATGAAGGTGTCAAAGCAGGTAAATCCAGTTCTGGTGTTTTGATTGTAATCTACAGATCAATATCAACTGAATTCACACCATGTGTGCGCGCGTGTGTGTGTGTGTGTGTGTGTGTGTGTGTGTGTGTGCGGAAGCAACAGGCTTTTAACCTCAGCATTAACTTCACGCAAGACCCGAGCGTCAGACTCGTCTACATCTGCTTAAATGTTTACCCCCGCAATCTAAACACACCCTGAAGCTAACGTGTGCACGTGTTCACCTTAAAGGAGGCTATACTCTCAGTCTGTGCGTCCGTGTGCGTGCCTGATTGTTCACACAAACAAACCACACTCCAGAGGGGTGTAACATGCTGACAGCACATTTTAAAAGGAGAAGCAAAAGGCCAGAAGGAAGACGTTTTTTTTTTTTTGTTTTTTTTTACGTCAACAGGCTTGCAAAAGAAAAGTGTCGGAACGTGTGGATGATTCATCTTTGATGGAGTCTGAAACTTCCACGTGAACCGCCTTATGCTTATGACTATTTCTTTTACGTTTCGGGGTACCGGCGCGATGATCCGGAGACCCAGTTCAGTGCAGGCTGCTTCAACAGAGCAGACAGGACGAGAGGTCGCTGTAATCACACCAGCCTGAATGAGGGTCTCTGTTCCAGGGGAAATGACCGTCCTGTCCACGGGTCGGCGTTTAGTCGAGCCAAACGTTGCTGAAGTAGCAGAGAAGGAGAAGGAGAAAAGCTCTCTCTCTCTCTCTCTCTCTCTCTCTCTCTCTCTATGTATGTGTGTCTGAGATGGAGGGGCTTCACCGGACAATGCAGCTTTGAGTGAAATAGCTGTCCGTCACGTGGGCGGAGTTACTGACCCATGCATTGTGTGATTCCTAAAAGAAGCTTTATTTTAATTTCTCTATCTTAAAAACAAAATACGCACACAAGCCAATGTTCTGAAAGTCTTACACTGCATCGGAGTGATGTCCATCACACTACCACCACCATGCTTCACCGCTGGAATGTTGTGCTCCTCTACACCACATGGACCGGGACCAAACGTCCAGAAAGTTCCACTTTCGACTCATCGGTCCGCAGAGGCTTATCCGAAAAAAGGCTCGGGGAAGCGTCAGGCTGTTTTGCTTTGGCGAATATGAGACGCGCCTTTATGTTCCTCAGTGGTAACTCTCCCTCTCTTGCCCAGTCTCATGAACGCCATCTGACACATAAAGGCCTGCAGTTCCTTTACGAGTTCCGTTCTGACTTCCCCGACGACTCGTCGGTGCTCTCCGAGGAATTTTGGGAAGGCCAGCCGTTTCTGTGAAGACTCGGCACCGTTCCGAGTCTCCTCCGTCAGGATATAATTGCGGCTCACTGGAGTCCCAGAGCCTTCGAACTGGGTTTGTATTGGTGTTTTTGGGTCAGACCTTCTGAAGCCTTCTTCCCATGGCTGGAAAAGTTCTGTTCTATAAGTGATGCTTAGCTTCATCCGGGCTGGCATCAATCACGCCTGGGTGCATGTAATTTAACGATCGCAAGTGTCAGTTAAATTCGGTTACTTGTTTGATTGCGTATCCTGGACTCTTTTCCAGTGAGCGTTAATATTTGCTCCCGTGAAAACACGGCGTTCTTGGATCTGCCATAGGATCCGTGCGGTGCTATCGTGAATAGCACAAAGCTTCCTTTTCTTTCTCAGAGGTGTGAAACGATTGAAAGATTGCTCCTAGATTTCCTCGAACTGGAGAAGGTTTAGACACCTCGCAGGTTCGATCCCGAGCTCGACTTACTGCCTGTGTGGGTTTCTTCCGGGTTCTCCTTTTCCTTCCCGCCTCCCAAAAACGTACTGGCGTGGGGGATTGGCTAAAATAAACTCTCACACCCTAGGTGCGAATGGGTGGTCTGGATGTACGTGCGCACCAGTGTATCGTGTGCATATGGTGTGTGTGTGTGAGATGAATTGTGGAGGAGTTAAGACCTTTGAAATAGGCTCAGCATCACCTACGATTGAGGAAGTGGTAGTGATGGGGTGTGGGTGTGTGGGTTGGAGAGCAGATGCTGGTTTGTTTTTACAGAAGCAGGTTGGCCTAAGGCTGTTTTCCTGTTTGCTTTAGGGAAGGGTTTCAGTATCATGCAAACACAGATGATAATATCAGACAAACTGTGAATGCACCCATACGACACACCTGGGGGTGGAGTTGATGAAATCACCTGCTGGACATGCTGGAGCGCCGACTGTTCTGCACATTTGTGTCCAAATGTATTGTTGAACTTTATACTGTGTATATATTTATATACATGTATATTTTTCTGGTGGTTTTTTTTTTTCAATACCGGGGAAGGAAGTGAAAATATCGGACACACTTCCTCTTAGAAGGCTCCTGGTGCGTTGCACAAGCTTGTCAGACATTTACCAGACACCCACTCACACTTCAACACAAATACACTCTCGCATTTGTTCAGTAACGGAAAGAAATGTTTTATGGGTTTGATACAAACGATACACTTTAACGAACCCAACAGTGTGTCGTAGTACAGCCATTTGCCTGTTTTGTTTTCATAGCCACAGCTTTTGTATTTGTGTCACATGATTACTAGGCTGTGTGTGTGTTGGGTGGGGGGGGGTCTGTTGTTGTTGTTGTTGTTGTTGTTCTTAAACATGTGCCTGTCTCTGTCTGTGTATGCCAGTAAGTCTGTGATGAGGGCTGGCATGAGTGGGAACAATAATGTGATGTAGTAGAATCACAGCCAGCCATTGTTGTTTTGTCTGCACTGATGGTCAATAGAGTCCTCAGCCCTGCAGCTTGGACTCTTTGACCCTGTGCATTTTTAAAAGCCTCGTCATGCCCGATGCCCGAGTGTGACTTGGACAAAGCCGAATGAGGTAATATGCATCCCCCCTCCCTGACCCACCCCGACCCACCCCGACCCACCCTGCCCCCATCCAAAGAAAGACCACATTCATGCACGAGATTATTTGTGACGACGGCGCCAAACGCTGCCCCCAGATGTCAACAACTCCAAGCTGGCTGACGGCTCGCGTACAGCCCTGACTAGCACGCTCTGTGTATACCATACACATAATGCCTGATGACCTCGAGAGGCATTCATGCTATCGACAGAGTCGTGTATATATATACTGTAGCTCATTTAAAGGTGAGAAGCGCTGCTGTGTTTCCCTGATGATGCTGTGAGCGGCCGTGTTGATCCGACGTCACCTGCTGAACCTCGGTTAGGAATTCCGAGCGTTCAGCGGTCAGTGTTCTTCCTGGTTGGAAGTCGGGAATTGGGAGTTGTGACCTCAAGCCAAATGCAGCGCGTGCGTAGACACGCGGGTTCTCTGGGAGTCGATGCGTATTTCTCCAGAAATACTCTTCTACAGAGTGATCCGTGCGTGATGGCTAGCTTGTAACACAAACCAGCACAGAGTCTACCAGCACGGATCTTGGTTCTCGGTACTGATCCCAAAACGTTCGATGTTGTCTATGTCCCCACAAGTACTAGAGCGAATACGAAGGAACCGTCCTTAGTTAGATTAGTGCACTTTGAGTGAGTGTGTGTGTGTGTGTGTGTGTGTGTAGCTCTTTGCTGTGTGCATTCAAGCAGCGTTACATTAAAACCTCATATTGATCCTGCCAATGACATCACCGTCTCCTGCGTGCGTTTCCCATGCATGACCTTTTGGGAACGGTGGAGGGAAGCGTGCGAGCGTGGGTGCTCGCCGGTGGAAGACCATTTACGGATTTTCTTTCAGTCTAGATCTCTTCTGTAGGATTGGGTTACATCCGGTCTGCTTTTTGAAAGACGCAAATCGAACCGTCCACATTAGCAAGAAGGACAGAAACGGAGCCTTCTGATGGGGGAAGGACATCAGCGTGGTATCCGGTGCTCCGCTCCAGATCAAGCTGCGATGGAGATACGAACCAGGTTGCGAGCTCTTCACGACATCGGTTCGTGCGGACGAAAGGAAACTGATCTCAGATTATCAGACTTTCTTTATGACACTGAATATATATCGCCTCCATCAAACGGTAAAAAAGTGCCATCAAACAGTAAAACACGTACTTTCACCTTTTCAAGGTGCCTCGGGTACGATTTGTCAAAAGTTGTCAAAAACTAGGTCTCTAAGGGGTAAATCGATGGAGTTGAACGAGATCTGAACGACTTCTTTCCACCTTGAGCCTACTCCTAACCCCACCCATGTCCATCGAGCCCCGCCCGCAGAACCACATGACCCGCACTGGTTGAACAATCCCCGAAATGGGGGGTGGAGTGAAGAGTCATCGGGGGAGTGTCTATCTATAAAATGACACAACCCAAACACAAACAAGCTCTCCGGACCTGCAGGCGGTCTTCCAAACAAGTCGACCCCAACCCCCAGCCACTTGCGCTATTATAATTTCTACATATTTTTAATTTTATGTTCGTGATACTAGTAAGAAATAAACATTTTGACCTTTAATCCTTTAGTCCATGTTTATTAGACGGCTACAACCCTTAATGTTTCTGAAAAACCATTAAGGCTCAGGGTTTCCTCTCAGCGTGAGGTCGTGGTTAGCACTGTTCCCTTGCACCTCTGGGGTTCGGGGTTCAAACCCTGCCTCAGTGGTTAAGACGTTGGGCGACCGATAGGAACGCCATGAGTTCAAACGCCGGCACCGCCAAGCTGCCACTATAAACATACATACATCGATTCAGTATAATTACACGGAGCAGAGCGTAATCAGGTCTGCGACTTCGACTGATGTCGGAATCAAAGCTCCAAACTTCAAAGAGCAGTTAAGAAGGGGGCAATTATTACAGACCACTTAGCAAAGCTCTGCGTTTCCCCAACACCCCCCCCCCCCCCGCCCGCACACATATAGCACAATGCTGCTGTGCTCATGAATGAAAACAACTGTGAACTGTAGATACAGATTGATAACGTGAACACAGTCGGTATGTGATCGCATGTGCTTTATGGCATTCGTTTACAGATCCCCCAACCCCCTTTCCAATTAAATTCCCAAAAAACCCCGGATCTGGTAAAAAGGATTAGGTCAAAAACAACCGAGTGAAGACTGTGGTGTTTACTAGACGAGCTCACTAAAGCATGTGTTTATGTGTGTAAAGGAAACAGAAAGAACGTTCCGGTCAGGTGAGGGTACGCAACCGTATTGTGCGGGTGTTGCTCCAGATAGGAATGGTGCGCAAGTGTGTGTGTGTGTGTGTGTGTGTGTGTGTGTGTGCCAAATTTACAGCTCAACACCATACTCTGTCATCCTTCCACCGGCTCGTGATGTTTGCCGAACGTCACAGACCAGACGTCTTCCACAGGTAAATCCACCATCAGCCTGCTCAGCGTCTGGGTGTGTCGCTCTCAGTCTGCCTACTCGATAAACGTGTGTCACTTTAAGCGTGTTAATTGTCACCTTAAGCACATTACTCACTTTGACTTTTATAGGACGTTTATAGGACGTTTACCACCGCAGAGCATAACACCACTGCTGCTCTTTAAGTAAATCCTGCAACCCAACCACATTCCAATATTTCTATCCTGTTAGTGCTTTTTTTTTTTTTTTTTGCATTTTAAACGTGACGATCGTCTCGTCACGTCTCTTAGAGAAGCGTCGTGCGTCCCTTTCCGTTTGTATTCGTGCCTTCGCGAGTTTACAGATCCTCACCACATGTACATCCGACCAATAAAAACCAGTCTGATTCGGATTGGCTTTGAAACGTAAACTAAACGAAGTCCAACCAGGGTTCTGTTACGTATATTCGGAAGACGCTGGACGTTCGGTTGAGGTTTGCGAGTTTCTACACGTCCACAATGACTTACGTGCTTTGATCCTTTACAGAACTGCAGGATCCAGACGAAAGACAGACGGTGAACCAGTCTGGCGCTCGGACCGAACGGCCAGTTAACTGTCTGACGGCTGAGAACAGCATCCGAACGTAGAATAAACTGCAGGTTGAGTCTAATTTCAGCTGAGCACACCTCTAGGCCTCTGCCAGGTAGAAAACTCCATTCGGAAATAGTTGTCTTTACTGGCAAGGACGTTAGAGATTTCACAGGTTAGCTAAAATAATAATAATAATAATAATAATAATAATAATGTCACGTTAAAATCTTTCAGAGAACTGAAATACTACTATACTGTATATTCATACGTGTGTGTGTGTGTGTGTGTTAGTGTGTGTGGATGAAGTTTTTTTTTTTTTTTTTTTACAGTTAGCTCACCGAATAGCTGCCACTCCTCATGCTTGAGCTGGTACTGTGCCTGTCTCAGCAGGGGTTTCCACGTCAAGCTTCAGCTGTTACTCCGAATCGACAGCGTCACATTCCTCGCCGACGCTAACGTTAACGCAGCGGCGTTCTTTCATCGGGAACAGGCAGGGCGCTGTGACAAATGTGAGAGGGTAGGGTTTCCGAAGAATCCCAGAAACATGACTGTCATCTCGTCCCACCTTATCCTAGGATACCCATGCACACACACACACACACACACACAGCCCATTTTTAAAGCATTTCTGATAGGACATATTAACGTCTAGCGTTTCTATGATGACGCTCAGCTCCAGTAGGAGACGTTTCAGGAGACATGTTATCATATTTATCGTTAATGTTCGCAACAGTTTTGAAAGATTCTAGAAAAAGTAGGATCGATGAGGATTTGTTGTTGTTGTTGTTGTTGCACGTATTAGGTGTGTAAGCAAACACAAATATATTGAATAATGTAGCCTAATTCAGATAAATGAAGAATTCAGGGTTGTTTTTTTTTTTTTTTTAAGAAAGCTTGCCAGAAACCTTCAGACTAGGTGTATAAGACAAAACAACCAACCAAAGAAACAAAAATAAATAAATAAATAAATAAATAAAAACACTCAAGCACGAGGTCACATTACATAGAAGCTTTCCAGAAAGTTCCACCAGACATCTGTTTCAGGATGTGAATAAAGTTCTGCAAATTGCTGTTTGGTGTTTGTGTTTTCTAGTCTTTCCAAGGGCATAGTATTACGGTTCATAAGGAACAAACTTCTGGGATAGACCACGCCCACTTCTAGTTTCAATCCAAATATGAAAACAGATTTGAATAATTTGAGCACTAAGCTGATACAGACACAGATAATGGCATTGCGTTACACTCCTATTATGTAGGATGTAAAACCCTCTGGGGCTGGGTTAGTCCTGAGCCACACCATAAAGTACCTTTATGAAGTGTGTGTGAAACTCTCTCAGGAAGGACCTGGCCTTCGTATGTGATTGTGACGGAAAGGTTTGGCCTGGCCACAGTCAGCACTCTTGTTCACACGACCTTGATTTCTCGCTCTAAAGGATTTTAGCAGCTTGCTGTCATTTTTTTTTCTTTCCCTCTCTTGATCCTTGTTCAGTACAACTAACCCACCAGTACTGGCGTTCAGCTTCATTTCTTCGTTACTATTTGTTAAATCAACTGAACTGTTGACGTGAACTGATAACGAGGCCTTGAGCTTACAAAGAACAGTTTAGTTCTGAAACAAAACAGCTTCGTTTGAATATTTAACCCCCGAAAACTCTTGGTTTATGATGCGTTCGTGGTAAGTAGTAATTTGCAGGTTGTAATGACATCATTTCCCTACCTCAGCACGTTTGACGTGAGAGGTGGAAAAATACAGGTTTGCTTCCACAAAAGCAGGTCTTTAGTTTGCTCTGTCAGAGCACACAAAGCTCATAAAAAGCACTTTTACAGTTACAGGCCTGAGTGACTACTGGCTCTGTTCTACTAAAGTGAACTTCAAACATTCAAGCTTATCAACAAGCTAGCTGGCTAACACTAGTGATAACGCTAATGCAGATGATTCGCTTCTCAAAACAGTGATTAGCATGGTCAGTGTTATAGATTAGTTAGTGATAACGCTAATGCAGATGATTAGCTTCTCAAAACAGTGATTAGCATGGTCAATGTTATAGATTAGTTAGTGATAACGCTAATGCAGATGATTAGCTTCTCAAAACAGTGATTAGCATGGTCAGTGTTATAGATTAGTTAGTGATAATGCTAATGTCGATGATTAGCTTCTCAAAACAGTGATTAGCATGGTCAGTGTTATAGATTAGTTAGTGATAACGCTAATGCAGATGATTAGCTTCTCAAAACAGTGATTAGCATGGTCAGTGTTATAGATTAGTTAGTGATAACGCTAATGCAGATGAGTAGCTTCTCAAAACAGTGATTAGCATGGTCAGTGTTATAGATTAGTTAGTGATAACGCTAATGCAGATGATTAGCTTCTCAAAACAGTGATTAGCATGGTCAGTGTTATAGATTAGTTAGTGATAACGCTAATGCAGATGATTAGCTTCTCAAAACAGTGATTAGCATGGTCAGTGTTATAGATTAGTTAGTGATAACGCTAATGCAGATGATTAGCTTCTCAAAACAGTGATTAGCATGGTCAGTGTTATAGATTAGTTAGTGATAACGCTAATGCAGATGAGTAGCTTCTCAAAACAGTGATTAGCATGGTCAGTGTTATAGATTAGTTAGTGATAACGCTAATGCAGATGATTAGCTTCTCAAAACAGTGATTAGCATGGTCAGTGTTATAGATTAGTTAGTGATAACGCTAATGTCGATGATTAGCTTCTCAAAACAGTGATTAGCATGGTCAGTGTTATAGATTAGTTAGTGATCACGCTAATGCAGATGATTAGCTTCTCAAAACAGTGATTAGCACGGTCAGTGTTATAGATTAGTTAGTGATCACGCTAATGCAGATGATTAGCTTCTCAAAACAGTGATTAGCACGGTCAGTGTTATAGATTAGTTAGTGATAACGCTAATGCAGATGATTAGCTTCTCAAAACAGTGATTAGCATGGTCAGTGTTATAGATTAGTTAGTGATAACGCTAATGTCGATGATTAGCTTCTCAAAACAGTGATTAGCCTGGTCAGTGTTATAGATTAGTTAGTGATAACGCTAATGCAGATGATTAGCTTCTCAAAACAGTGATTAGCATGGTCAGTGTTATAGATTAGTTAGTGATAACGCTAATGTCGATGATTAGCTTCTCAAAACAGTGATTAGCCTGGTCAGTGTTATAGATTAGTTAGTGATAACGCTAATGTCGATGATTAGCTTCTCAAAACAGTGATTAGCATGGTCAGTGTTATAGATTAGTTAGTGATAACGCTAATGTCGATGATTAGCTTCTCAAAACAGTGATTAGCATGGTCAGTGTTATAGATTAGTTAGTGATAACGCTAATGTCGATGATTAGCTTCTCAAAACAGTGATTAGCATGGTCAATGTTATAGATTTAACCAAAACCTGTGTTTGTATATGAACTGCACTAAAGCCAACACCACTATAAACTCATTTAACAGTAGAGGGGGACTTTACACTGTTTGCAGTGGGAGTGGCCATGTTGGTTTGACATCACTCCGTACACAGGGAAGGATGTGGTGGTTGAGAAGACTAACCCAAAGTTGACGAGTCGAAATTTCAAGGTCGAGGGACATTTTCTGTGTTCGTTTCACTTCAAACGCAACATTATTCATCCGTTGTTCATCTTTCAGCATATTATTCAGTAACTACAGCGAAACTAATAGAAAAGATGGACTTGAAAACCTGATGTTAAGTTTACTCAAATCAGTTAAGCAATCATTTTCAGTTTCAAAACTGATTGTTCTGATTACAGCTAATTTAACTAATTAAATCCATCATGAAATGAAACGCTCTTTCGTATGTAAAGCTGTTTAAAGGCATGACGTGGCAACACTACCCACTGCACCACCACAAAAATGTTATTATTTGATTAATAGCCACGAATCACTCACCGTTTAATCATGATAGTTTATCTGGACCTTTATAAAAAAGGAATTTCATGAAACTTTACACACTTGTTATCTAACTGAATGTAAGTGAAGTTAAGTGAAAGAACACACCAACAAGGATTTATTTATTTGTTTATTTATTTTTGTATGAAGTGTTGAGGGTTATTCATTTCACGTAGTCATTTCCACTGTTAAGGAGTAAGGCGTGTAAATCCGGACCCACGGGCACATCCTGGAGTGGAGAAAACATGTTGGTAGGCTGGTGTCCAAGAGCGATAGGCAACACGGTTTCTTTGATTGTGTAACTGCAGTTGGCGAAGCGAGTCTCACCCCTTACTGAGACCAGCACGCACCAGCAATTCAGCATGTCTCGACACGTCCCTTCAGCCTCATTTAGCCTGCTTGAGTGGGCCTCCACTTCCCTGCTATTTATAGTGTGACTAGGGTCTGAGAGGAGACTGATGGCTTTGCTTTCCACTTCAGGGCTGATCGAGTGAGAGCCTCTGATTGATCTTTAACAATAAGGCACTGCTACAGAAAAGCTACAATGCTAAACCATAAACACGTACACACTCTGAGGGTATACGTTGTTATTCATGACTCAGAAATTAAATATCCGACCTGGACTGGCTTGGCTGCAAATCCGTACCTCGATAGGACATGGTAAACGCGTATTTTTGGTTGGTTGACATTTTCATTTCCAATTATGGTGCTAATCAGATTATTTGTATGTTTGTTTTTGGCTGCCATATTGTGTACAGATATCAAATTCAGGTTAGACAGGTACGATGACCCAAATTTCTCAGTCTGGGGATTAATAAAGTATTATGTTATCTTACGAAACAGCTGCTGGTAATCAAGTTAGTCACTGTCTGTCTGTATCATACGCTCTCGCGCTCTCTCAAACACACATACGTACATAATGCGAACGTAGCCTCATGCTAGAGTTTAGGGCACCGATGATGTGATTAGCTCTCGCTTGTTCATGTTTAATCTGTGTGCGATATTTCTGATACAATTCCTAGATTTGATAAGTTCAGATAAGAAGCGGCGTGCTTGTGAAACATTTTCAGAATCTCCCACAGCTTAAGAAGCTTTCACCGAGGAATGAAGTCACTTCCCCTGGTGACTCAGTGGCACAAAATCATTTCAAGGAGCGGTAGAAAACCCTCAAGACTGTTCTGGTTTTCTCTCTCTCTCTGTCTCCCTCTCTCTCTTTCTCTTTCGTTACGCATTTTACCCCCTTTTATATCCACGCGCTTACAACAAATGAAGTTTCTCTAGCATTTAAAAGCCTTAAAAGGGTTCCTTGGCTTGTCTCTGTGGGAGAACCTGCATCAGAGAAGGCTCCAAGCTGAACACCTTTAGGAAGCTGAGAACCAAAGCAAGCTAAGCATCCGAAGACCCATTGTATATATACACGACGATAATGATCATAAGATAATAAATATACTGTGATGTAATGTTCTTTTTCTGAAGAAACAGCTTGAGTATTTGAAGATCTTCATTGCTGTGATGCGTAATTTGTCGTAATTTATAGTTGTATGGTGTAGAGCTTTGAGATTTACTCTAATACATCATTTATGTGTGGCAGTCCGTTCCAAACTGCAAGTGAAAGAGGGTTAATTCCAGCACTCGTGATCACTTCCCGAGGAGAAATAAAGAGAAATAAAAGAAACAAACCAGAAGATCTGGAAGAAAGAGGAAGAGAGAGAGAATGACTCATGTTTATTGTAGTGAACACTTCAGTGTTTATTAAGATGACTACTTCTCTATAGGACCATGCCTGAACATGATGTTTGTTTCTTTCTCTACCAGAGCCAACACTACCAGAGCCATTTTATTTTTTCCCCCTCATTCTTTACTTTGCAAGAACACGGTTGTTTTCGCACTTGATGGGTGGGGCTGTAATCTCCAGACAGTTCTAAGGTTACCATTGAGTTGTAATGTCCCTGGATCTCAGCTTGTCACTAGAATTGTGTCTGTTCAAACACTCCCACCACTACAGCCTGACATTTTCACCACAGACCACTACGGCCTGACATTTTCACCACAGACCACTACAGCCTGACATTTTCACCACAGATCACTACAGCCTGACATTTTCACCACAGACCACTACGACCTGACATTTTCACCACGGACCACTACGACCTGACATTTTCACCACAGACCACTACGGCCTGACATTTTCACCACGGACCACTACGACCTGACATTTTCACCACGGACCACTACGGCCTGACATTTTCACCACGGACCACTACGACCTGACATTTTCACCACGGACCACTACGACCTGACATTTTCACCACAGACCACTACGGCCTGACATTTTCACCACGGACCACTACGACCTGACATTTTCACCACGGACCACTACGGCCTGACATTTTCACCACGGACCACTACGGCCTGACATTTTCACCACAGACCACTACGACCTGACATTTTCACCACGGACCACTACGGCCTGACATTTTCACCACGGACCACTACGGCCTGACATTTTCACCACGGACCACTACGGCCTGACATTTTCACCACAGACCACTACGGCCTGACATTTTCACCACGGACCACTACGGCCTGACATTTTCACCACGGACCACTACGACCTGACATTTTCACCACGGACCACTACGGCCTGACATTTTCACCACGGACCACTACGGCCTGACATTTTCACCACGGACCACTACGGCCTGACATTTTCACCACGGACCACTACGGCCTGACATTTTCACCACAGACCACTACGGCCTGACATTTTCACCACAGACCACTACGGCCTGACATTTTCACCACAGACCACTACGACCTGACATTTTCACCATACACCACTACGACCTGACATTTTCACCACAGACCACTACGACCTGACATTTTCACCACGGACCACTACGACCTGACATTTTCACCACAGACCACTACGACCTGACATTTTCACCACGGACCACTACGACCTGACATTTTCACCACAGACCACTACGGCCTGACATTTTCACCATACACCACTACGGCCTGACATTTTCACCACAGACCACTACGACCTGACATTTTCACCACAGACCACTACGACCTGACTTTTTCACCACAGACCACTACGGCCTGACATTTTCACCACAGACCACTACGACCTGACTTTTTCACCACAGACCACTACGGCCTGACATTTTCACCACAGACCACTACGACCTGACTTTTTCACCACAGACCACTACAACCTGACATTTTCACCACAGACCACTACAGCCTGACATTTTCACCACAGACCACTACAGCCTGACATTTTCACCACAGACCTCTACGACCTGACATTTTCACCACAGACCACTACGACCTGACATTTTCACCACAGACCACTACAGCCTGACATTTTCACCACAGACCTCTACGACCTGACATTTTCACCACAGACCACTACGACCTGACATTTTCACCACAGACCACTACAACCTGACACCACTACGGCATGACATATGGATGTGATGGTCGGGGTGCACATATAGTGTATATCAAAATACTTACTCAGTTAAAAGTGAACGTATCCAGCCAAAAATTCAAGTGAAAAGAAAACGTCATGTTTTCATGTGAAAAATAACTTTATTTAAAACTTTATTTCAGATGAATTCATTTTTAAGCAACTACGCCTTCATTCAGTCTCTGTGGGTTTGCTGGTCACATGCATGACGAATGCTACATAGTTTGATAATGAAGTAATCGGAAGTAAAATAATACGAATAAAATAATAACGAATATTTACCATTAGCTAGAATTTGACTCGATGCTAAGCTAATGATGCGAGCTGCTGGAACTGATGCTAGTTTAACCTGGCGTTAGCAAAGAAATCAGGTTTGTTCAGCACACATGCATCAGTTTGAATGACGAGTGTGTGTTCAGTGTGTGTTGTGTCTGTGTGTGTGTGTCACGGGGTGTGAGTAGCTATACTCAGCCTGCTTTCCTCCTCTCCCACCCTCACTCCCTGACTCTCACACCTGCGAGGAGACATGAAACGGCTCGTTCCTTAGGCTCCCTGGTGACCAGGATCGCACCTTGAGTGAAGCTGAGACCTGACGATTGATCAATTGACTGTTTACACATCCAGTTAAAACTTGCTCTCGTGTATTCTGCTCCAGGAAGTTGTGCTGCTGTTAGCACGTCTCCTGCGGAGCCTTCTCCTTCCACACACACACACACTCACACCTTCCTGCTTGTTTACACACGCACTCAAACACCTTAAGGGAGTCTGTGAAAGCAGAAATATCCTCCCATGCAAGGGAGAGTTAGAGAAAAAGAATACATCTGACTGGTTTAAGTATTTGACTGATATAATCAGTCAGTGATGTAATACTGTAATAATTGACAGCGTTAAAAATATGACTTCTTTCTTCCGTTAGAAAGGACCTCCCGTAAGTAGTCAGTATTTTTGGTTAATGTTTGTGTTTCTGTTCCTCAGCTGTCCTTTCGGGGTCCTTATCCTGACTATATTTGAAGATGGCGTTGCAAGGGTCTCTCCGTTCACCACGCAGGAGTTCCATGAACTACGGCTGAGAAAAACATCGTTTCGATATAAATAAGTCCAAAACCACGATAATGTCATAAACCGATTCCTCGGAATGTCACGAACCTGTTCCCCATGCCCCGTGATTATAATATTAAAAGGAAAAACGTTGAAAGGAAAACCGGGCTTGGCCTGTGTCTTTATGACACAGGAACACGTATCTTCATGCTCTGGACACGGGGAATCAGAAGCTGCTTGCACATACTGATGGCTTGACTCATCCTCAACGACGCTCACGTTCCATCCAGTTATGTGTTGCTCACTCACAGAGGTCATAAAACATACGGTTCCTGAAAACGTGCAAGGAAAATATAATGACAAATATCAAAGTTTTTAAAAAACTAAAGGGTGTTCAGTCCAATCTGAGTCTGGGCACACTGGTCAAACAGCACAAACTGAGCGACCATTTAAAGCACAGAATGGCTGATTATCCATCAAGAGCGCTGTTCAAGCTGATTGGGCCTTGAGTGAAGTGTCCCTCGAGTGCTGATAGCGCTGATGAAGAAACGGTCCTACACGTGGAAAACACACACGTACACTTTACACTAAAGACAGAGCAGCAAGGTCACAACTTTCCGAAGAGATAAGTGTTAAGAATAGAGTTTTTGTGTTATCTATTTCCAGCAAACAGACACAGCCGTTCAGATTCGTCTTTCGCTGAAGACCAGTAGTAGTGGTATTTGTGTAAAACTAAAGCCTTAGTATGGTAAAATTTTTGTCCAAAAAATCTGTACGACCACGGTCGGGTTTTCAATCCTGACGATAGGTCTTTTTCCAGGATGATCACTTTCACAAACAACGGAAAGCACAGAGGAGCAAGATGACATGAGGAACTGCAACAGATCTGCATTTGGTCGCGAAACTAGCTGTGAAAAGTGAGAAATGACATTTAATGTGGCCCTGTGTGCAGGATTTCCCCTTACACAGTGGGTAATTCCCAACGCCTTGTTGCAGAACAGCAGTAAAAGCAGTAAAATGCCTCAGTGTGGTGTGTCGTCTCTGTATATACACCTTGTTTACGCTTCCTTACAAGGAACAAAACAAGGTTAAGACTCTGGGTTACTGATCAGAAGGTCGGGGGTTCGAGCCGCACCGCTGCCAGGCTGCCACTGTTGGGTCCTTGAATAAGGCGCTTAACCCTCTCTGCTCCAGGGGGCGCTGTATCATGGCCGACCCTGCGCTCTGACCCCAACTTCCTGACATGCTGGTGTATGCGAAGAAAACAGTTCCACTGTGCTGTAATGTATACGTGATCGATAAAGACTCATTATCATTTACGGCTCTTTCGTTACAGTAGAACATCTACGTCGGAAGCAGGTGTACTTTTTCTACCTCAAGCTTTTTGGGGGCTGACTTCCTGTTTGATGATGACCACGCCCCTTTATGTGATGTCATGTACTATCGGTTTGGTCATGTTTATTTCTGTCAAGCACAAGAGCACCAAAAGTGGTATCATGCCAGGTCTACTGTATGTATTTAGTGCTTTTCAAAATTCCACAAATAATATAAATATAATAAATATAATGAAACAGAGGCCTTAATGCAGAATATTTACTGTATATATGAGTAGAAAGCACATGTGCCTAAGGATTTTGAAAGCAATATGCAGTGTATTAGCACTACTTTCATCTTGATACGGCGGCCATGTTTATCGTTGTGTGTTTTACAGTTAGGGACAGAGTATTGTCTGGGATACTGATCAGAAGGTCAGGGGTCAAGCTGCCACTGTTGGGCCCCTGAGCGAGGCCCGTAAACCTCTCTGCTCCTTAACCACACACTCTAACCTCTGACCTTCCTGACAGGAGAAGATAATCATTTTTTTCCACTGTACTGTTGTGCCTGTGTGACAAATTAAATCCGTCCCCTTCTTCTTCAACTCCTCAATCAGCCCCAGAAAAACAGGCTGTTTTTCTGTGGGAGTGACGCAAACACTCTCCTCCTCCGCGCATGCGTCACGGCGTCGCTCTCCTTTGATTGGTCCAGTGCTGTTGCTGTTGCGGGTGAGCTGTGGGCGGAGTCATAGCACGGTATATATACCCAGCTGTCCTCTTCTTCAGTACTGGGAGCTCTGTAGGTCTGCGGAGTCGCCGTGCAGTGACGTCATCACGGAACAAGAAGGATACCTTGGTCGGGGGGAGAAAAAATCCCAAAAGAAACACCACCACCACCACAAACATTTCCTGGATAAATACATGCCCAGCATCGGCCGTAAAAGAAAAAAAAAAAAAAAAAAAACCTCACCGGAAAACGGAGGCACTAACAGAGTTGACGTTAAGACGTGAAGGTGAAGCGCGCGACGCTGCGTGGTGAAAGATTCCTCGATGCATCCGCTCTGCGCGCGCGGAACTATGAAGTCCGAGATCAGCGCCGCCGTCGGTTTCCTGTCCAGGTTCCTGCGCGTGAAGGGACTCGTGAACGACCGACAACTTCAGACGTTCAGCCAGATTCTCCAGGACATGATGGCAGGTGAGAACTGAAGAAGTTATAATCTTCCCTTTCTGTCTGTTCCCCCTCCTCCTCCTCCTCCATTTGAAACGAGTGTTTGTTATTTTCTTCTTGTTTTTCTCCCCCCTCCTTTCTCTCCCTCTCTCTCTCTCTCGCGCGCGCCCCTGTCATTGCTAAAAGACGGTTAGGGAAAAATGCGCGCGCGCTCGCGCCCGAGTGTGTTTTGTTTGGACAGAGACAGACCGTGTCTTTGTGTTCACGCAGAGCCACATAGACGGAAACGAGCCGAAAACACACGCACACACACACACACACACACACACACACACAGCTCGACGATTAAATGATTTGAGCTTTTTAAAACTCATTTGATTCCTGTAAAGCTCCAGGTGTTGAGGAGGAGGAGGAGGAGGAGGAGGTCATTCAGAGGGTTGAGATGTTCTGAGGGATGTTTTCTGTAGGTTTGTTGTGAAGAAGCGTCTCCAGAGAACAGGAGGAAAACTCCGAGAATTACGTAATGCCCCTCGAAGCAAACAAAACCCTGTGTGGAGATGAACATTTCAGCAGTTTTCCAACCCTGTGACGTTTCTACACATACACACCTATACACACATCAGTGTGTTTACCGTCCTCACAACGCGTAAAGGCGCTAACGCGAATAAAACACCTCATAAATGTGTGTTTTTTTTTTTTTACCAAATAAAATTCCATTATTATTAGTACTACAACTTCTACATTCGTTATTATCGTGTTATTCCTTTGTTTAGGACGGAAAAACCGTAGTATAGTGTTTATAATAGTTTCATTGTGTTCTTCTGAGACAGAAGATGATATGGAGTTAATTAAACCGAAAGCTCCGGATGTGGTTGTAATATTTAGTTTTAGTATTAATGTGCGTGTGTGTAGGTAGAACTGTTCTGGGTTATAATCCTCTCGGATGAAGCCCCAGGCAGCTGCAGTGGTGTTTGTAAACAGCTGTTCTTGTCGTTCAGAGACAAAATGGCCGCAGCTGGAGGAGGAGATGGGCTCCGAGTCACTGGCTCTTTCGCTCGAGGAGAGGGTTTTTTTTCTTTCTTTTTGTATTAGAGCTCTTTCTTTACATGGGACTCGCAATATAAATACACGGCCGTACTGAACAAACACCGCTGACAAAGTTAACGGCTCCAGTCCACTCCACTGACTTGTGTCGAAAGTCTCCTCGGAGCCTGGGAGCTGGACGTCCATGTCCGGTTATTCATCGAAAAACCAAAACGCGAAGTATAACGGGACTTTTCTAGAATAAGTGGATACGACTGGTTTATTCGGACGCCGTTTTCCCGAGCGCTGAGCAGGCGTTCTCCGGTACAGGACGTGTCCACAGGTAGCCTGTGGGGTTTGGCCTATTTTAGGCGTCGGAGCATGCTGGAACCTTCTGTCGTCTTCCTGAAACATGATACCGCCTCAGATAGAGAGGGGGGGGGGGGGGGGGGCACGGATCCCAGTCCCGTCCTGATAATAAAGTAAGCTTTTGTAGGAGTGAAGTTTAACCCTGTAAGATATTCACCACGTTGTGAACAAACATAACGTGCCATGTCGAGACGCCAGATCAGACACTCACGGTTTGTGTGTGTTCTGTGCGATGCGTGGAGCAGGCCCGGGTCCGGTCGCTGTTTCGGCGAGCAGCTGGCTGAAACTGGGACGGCTTCTCTTTAAGAGCAGAGCTCCTCCCCTACAGCTGCTCTGCCAGGGCTTGAACCTTTTGCTCTTGTTGTTCAGCACCATCAATCGAGGACTTTGTGACGCACAGGCCAAGAGGGGATTGTGCAATCAAATGGCCGTGTCACGTAGCCCTCGCGAGACGGTTTATGGCCATTTATCGGTTATCCAGCAGTGTGTTTTTTTCCACCATAAATACAAATCTCCACAGACTTTGGCCTTTAGTTTCACTGTTTAAAAAAGAAAAGTGTAGACAAAAACAAGCTATAAAATGCATTTACAATAAGGCAAAAAGACGATAACACCGCGTGTATCTTTTTAAACAAGTTTTAAAGAGCATGTTAAATAGTACATCGAATCAGCTGCTGTTCAGTTTGCAATAATTAAAATAATAATAATAAAAAAAGATATCTCAGAAGAGTGTGTCAGGACGTAATCGGATCAGTCGATCGACACCGTATGGTGGTGGTATCGCCCGGTCCTAACGCCCACGCGTGCGTTCGTCAGAGTGTTGCTGTTCCGCGCTTTTTGATGATCGGTTCAGAGCCTCGAGGCGCCCGTGGATTGTCGCTCTTCGGTTGTTTACGTTTGATGCGTTCCGCACTTGTTCTTAATTCGTGAGCAATCCCAGAAAGTTGATTAATTTATTTATTTTAATTTCTGCATTTCTCATTAATATGCACTGATTGATGATTGATTGCAGCAGTTTCCAGTTGTTTTTTTTTTTTCCCCTCTTCGATTTCGACCGAATGACCGTTGCCCTTTTTATTTATTTAATTAATTATTTTTTCTCTCCCACCAGAGCAATACAAGCACCACTGGTTTCCTGATCGGCCGTGCAAGGGCTCGGGCTACCGCTGCATCCGGATCAACCACAAGATGGACCCGCTGGTGGGCCAGGCGGGCCAGCGCATCGGCCTCAGTACGCAGCAGCTCTACCTGCTGCTGCCCAGCGAGCTCACGCTTTGGGTCGACCCGTTCGAGGTGTCGTACCGCATCGGCGAGGACGGCTCCATCTGCGTCCTTTACGAATCGCCGCCCAGCACCGGCGCTAATGGAAACGCCAGCGTCCACGCTTCCACTGGAACCGCAAGCTCCGCCTCATCCGTGTCGTCCATGCTGGATAGTCACATCAGCTGCAAGGAAGAACTGCTGGTGCTCGGCCGAACCAGCCCGGCTAAGCCCTACATGATGACCGTGTCCAGTTAGAGTCGCGGCTCGTCGTGTTTTTTTTGTTTTGTTTGTTTCTTTTTAAATAATGCAAAAAAAAAAAGAGGAAAAAAAAATCATGAAAGAGGAGAAAGAAAAAAAAAAAAAGCAGAGGATGTAACCTAATGTTCAGGCGATGGAAACCTCACAGGTTTAATTGCGCTCGTTTTTGGTTGTCTGTTCTTTGTGTGTTGAATCAACCAGAGGCTCAGACCCTGGGGCAGCTATGAAGGCGTGAGATATCGCCCCGCTTTCTGGAATAGACTGGTCCGAGTGGCCGGGCTAGGGGCTTTTACTCGTGTCCATCAATGGTGACTTTGCACTTTTGCTCTCTTTTGTTAGTTTCACCGCTTCGCCAACACCGAAATCTTAACAAACCAAAAACGGTTGCTCTGAAGCCCAGGTACCGGCAGCTGCGCTGGTGCCGAGGGGATCGGTTTTGAGAGAAATGTATCTTTTATTTTTTTAGCGCTCCATGAGGCACTGTTTTTGTTTTCAATCCTCCCATCTCAGCGCCGGAGTTACTGCTGTTGCCAGCGTTTGACCTCCTCCTCCTCCTCCTCCTCCTCCTCCTGGGCTTCTGACCAACCCAAAGTTTGAGCAAAACTCCCTTCTCCGTTTGAGTCCTGTGGGGAAAAGCCCTCGTCCTTCGCGCTGCTGGTCGCGGCTCTCGCCTTCCCAGCGCCGTGACAGAAATGTCGTCGTTTCCCACTAGGGTATCGGTTCCACTTCATTTCACCGTCACTGGGAGACCAATTTCATTCTGTGGCGCCAAACGAAAGACGTAGCGTAGTTGTCCCAGTCTCCTAGACTGCTTAGAATGCACTTTTTGACGTGGACATGGCGTGGAACGTTAATTTAAAAATAATAATAATAATCCAACACTTACATTTGATTTTTTTTTTTCTTTTTATGTAGCGTCGTGAACGCGCTTTATCCCCAGACGACAAACCGCAGACCAACAGAGTTGAAGGGGGAAAAAAAGTGACCATCAACTGGTGTATACCGGCCCGGGGGGCTTCATGCAGTTTTTAAACTTTCCAGTGGTTTTAATCCGAGACCAAGGTGTGCGAGAGGAGCGCTTTGCTTGTGTGAGTTTATTATTATGAGCAGTGGGAGTGTTGACGATCCTGCACTGGTGTGTGTGTGTGTGAGTGTTGAAGATATGATAACCATCATGCGTTTTGGTTTTTATGCCTAAACCGGCAAGGCTAGTCTATTCCTGTGCCCGTTCGAAGCGGGAGCAGGTGTTTCTCCGCCATTTTCCTCGCACCGTGTGCGTCTCTGCCAAGCCTGGCTGTGTCGCCTGCTAATGGAAGAGCGGACCGTTAGGCGTGCTGGAGCGCACTCTTCTCTCACACACACACCTCCCTCCTCAGGCTGGGTGCATGTGGATGATGTGGATGAGGGGGGGTAGGGGGTCACACACTAGACCAGGGCAGCTACAATCCCTTCCCCCTGATACCCCTCAAACCCCACCCCCCAAATCACCGCGTATACACTGAACAGCCGTGAGGAGAGGCCAGCCAGCACGCACACACACACACACACACACACACACACACACACACACACACTGAGTGCACTCCAGACCCAGAGAGAGAACAGATCTAACTGGCTTCGGCTCACGGTGGTGCTGACGGACGGATTCGTGTTGATCTGTTCACGGTAGATCAGATACACACTAATGTGGGTGGGACAAGATCTGTGTGTGTGTGTGGGGCGATGAAGCCAAGACGTTGATGCACCATTTTCTCTCTCTCTCTCTCTCTCTCCCATTAGTTTGTCCTACTCTTCTCCAGCAGTAGCACGCAGGCGTAGACGCTAATATCTTTCAACCCGGCTGACGCAGTTTCACATCACGGGTTAGTAAATGCGAACTGACGAGCCCGAGGCAGGCGGACGTACCACGCTCTCCGGACGTTTATGCGGTCTCGGACAGACGGCCAGCCAGCACTCGCCCCTGACTATTCAGAGGGAGGATTTTTATTTTTAATAGCGCGTCTCCCCCAATTCGGACGTTTTCACAACCTACGATTTAGAACAGCACTCGCATCACTCCTGCGTCCCCCTCCCGCCAAGCCCCCGCACGCCCGAACACGTAGAACCCGCAGGCTTCAGCGACGTCGGACGTTCAGAGGAAAGAGCACACGTATAAAATGCACTATGTTTCCGACGCTGAAGTTGCGCGACACCGAGATGCGAGAAGTCTCTCTACAAGGAATGTATTGCCAAAACTCAGGCCTCAGACATTCAGCGAATCCCTTACGGATACGTGCGTGTTGGAAGGGAATTGCGTTCATTTGTGTCGTTTATTGTTTTTTTTTGTTGTTGTTTTTTTTTTTTTAAATCAATCTTTTCGACAACCAGTGGAATTATTGTCACTTTCACACGCGAGGTGTTTTCTAACGTGTCTGTAGAACGTATCGTAGTGGTAACAGCGTCTCGTAGAATACAGACGTAACATTTACGCAGAGGAAGGTGCCAATAATTTAGACCTCGGAAGTATTTCCTTTGGGTCTTAACACGGATCGCTCTTTCATAAACGAAGCCATTTGTGGCAGGAGTGTTGGCGAGGACCAAAGTTGTTTTGGTATATTAATTGTTTCCATGCTCTGTGCCAATAGATTTATCCTTTGTCATTTTTTTTTTTTTTTTTTTTTTTTCTTATTAAAAAAAATAAAAAATACCCAGGGGAAAAAAAACAAAAGAATCCACCCAAGACGCTTTGAAAAGTTGTCTACGTCGTGATCTGTGTTTTTATTTCTTTTCTTTTTCTTTTCCTTGGGTATGTTTTTAATGAACTGCTGTAAATTTGTACAGTTCATGTAAATTGATTGTGAGGAAGTTGTATAGATTTTCTATATTTTGGAGAAAAAAAAAAGTTTTTTGTTGTTTTTTTTTCCCACCCCACCCCCACCTTCCTTCTGTAATAAAAGATTTCCTATCTTGGCAACGGTTCTCAGAAAGCCTGGTCTTATTCTTCACTCCTCCCTGTCATTGTATTTATTATTATTATTTTTTGACTTCCTTCTCAGAAAGCATCACAGGGAGCGCGCGTTCGGTTAAGCGGGGGAAACTTTCCGCTCCATTCTTCTCTGGGGCTGCGCTCAGGAAATAGCAGACGGTAGACGTGTAAACCACCAGGGGAAGACGGGCCTGACCCGGGCTGCTCTGCAGCTGTTCCACCCCGCCGAAAAGGGGAACGGGCGTCGACGCACTCGCACAGAGAACATGCAGTTCAGCCACATGGCCCTGAATAGAATACCTCATCATCATCATCATCATCATTATTATTATTATTATTATTATTATTATTATTACAGAGTAATAGAATGGCCCTGAATATAATACCTCATCATCATCATCATTATTATTATTATTATTATTATTATTATTATTATTATTACAGAGTAATAGAATGGCCCTGAATATAATACCTCATCATCATCATCATTATTATTATTATTATTATTATTATTATTACAGAGTAATAGAATGGCCCTGAATATAATACCTCATCATCATCATCATTATTATTATTATTATTATTACAGAGTAATAGAATGGCCCTGAATATAATACCTCATCATCATCATCATTATTATTATTATTATTATTATTATTATTATTATTATTACAGAGTAATAGAATGGCCCTGAATATAATACCTCATCATCATCATTATTATT
>NC_071268.1:3583522-3586022 GCF_023375685.1 Ictalurus furcatus | reverse complement strand
ACGTTCTCTCACTCTCTCTCTCTTTCACTCTCTCTCACTCTTTCGCGTTCTCTCTCTCTCTCTCTCTCTTTCACTCTCTCTCACTCTCTCTCACTCTCTTGTGTTCTCTCTCTCTCTCTCTATCTCTCTCTCTCTCACTCTCTCGTGTTCTCTCTCTCTCTCTATCTCTCTCTGTCTCTTTCACTCTCTCGTGTTCTCTCTCTCTCTCTCTCTCTCTCTCTCTCACCTTGAGAACGTTTGTGGTCATTACTATCTCGGTCCCAGAAATAGAATCCCTCTGACCAGTCACTCAGTCAGTATTAGCCTCTTTGACCTTATATGGTTTGCCTGGGATTCCTATTCAAACAGCCTCTTTTTGCGGTTACAAGTCTTCCGTCAAGGACACAGACCTACGCTCACACGGCTTTAACATCTGCCTCGGTTGATCAGATCGCCAGCGAACAGCGCTAAATACAGCTGCGTCACATGTCGAGGTGATCCGGGACGCACGTGGCCGTGTTGTCTATTCATCCAGATCTGTCCACGTCGCCGGCTTGTATTTTTAATACTTAATAATTAAGAGACGTTACTCATCGTTACAGCTCTTTGGTTTTGTTGTCGGACGTCTCATGCGAGCGGGTTTGAAATCCGCGTTAACGTCGGCGTTTGTCATTAGGGGATGACTAGGATCTGCGGGTGTGGTTCGGGATGCTTCGGTCCGATCCGGAAACCTTCGTACTGATGGAATTCGATCGCGAGTGGTAGGTTGAGACGGATGAAAATAGCCGTCTGTCTCGGCCCGGGTGCTTGGATGAGCGGATCGTCCAAAAACAGGTGTTAACGCCGAGCGGGACCACGGGCGAACTAGCCGGACAGGCCTGGGACTTTGGGGGAAGTGTGAAGTTGTGTGGGAGAACACCAGGGGTCTGAGTCTGGGAAAAAACCCCAAAGAAAACGCCCCCTGAACTCTTCATCAAGTGAAATGACTTCATCAACATGAACTCCGCTCAGAGAATGAACAATAAACGCAGCAGCTCTTCTTACCTTTAAATGATTTATTCTGTATATACACGAGTATTAGCTTTAGATCCATCAACACACAGACATATTCGGAGCGAACCTGCTGTTCGTGTGTGTGTGTGTGTGTGTGTGTGTGTATTGGTGAGGATTTTCTGAGCGCAGAAAGACATCGATTCTGCTCTTCTTCTTTTGCTTCCTCCCTGCCCTGTGTTTGGGAACTCGGGGGAATTTTGCACTGTAGTGAGTTCTGATTGGCACTTGAGGAAACTCCCCTACATTCCTCACGCCAGCGTGTCACATCTGATGAAACAGCGTCGCTGCGAGATGAAATCAGGATCTGGTTTTCAGACCTTCTACTTCCTTCTCTCAGATGTTTCCCGGACCAGTTGTTGTCTGCTGAGATCCCGTTTTGTTTACTTACGTTGAAGCGGACACTTTTTTTTTCCCCCCCTCCTTCCGGCCCCTGGAATAAATGTACCGTTTAGGCAGAATTACAGTTTCCGAAACTGATCCTAGTACCGAAAGGTTCCGCGATAGGCTGCATGTATCTGAGTGTAGAGAAGTGAATACGTCTCACTGGAGTCTCATAAAGTTTTCCATGAATCATTAGACCTACTTAGAGGGAACCCACATTAGCTCCAAGCGCAGAACCCTGTGTAGAATGTCAATAAAAGATTACACACAAGCGTACACGCCTAATCTGTCTATCTGATATGGCTACCGTCCAAATGATACGGCTTTGGCTTTGTGACATCATGGATGTGTGTGTGTGTGTGTGTGTGTGTGTGTGTGTGATTATTTCACAGCCTCTGCAGTGTGGACCTACTTCTGGTTACTTACACAGTTTCCGCATTAAAACATGTACACACTAACACGGCAGACATGTTTTTAGGGGCTGTTTGTCCGAGTCTGAGCCGTGGGCTTTGCCGTTAATTCTGTCTGTGCTTGTAGGACCAGTGTTCTCATCTGTGTCTGGTTGTGTGTGAAGGCCAAGGCCCAGGATGAGGTGGAAGCAGTCTGTGAAGCTCCAGCAGAGGGACAATGAGATGATTTCCTGCCCAGTCACACCTCATTCAGGTGGGCAAGGACAACAGCAGGGGAGAGGACACACACACACACACACACGAATACCATACCTCACACACACTTACCTTGGAAGCGAGAACTTGGAATGATGTCAATTCGAGCGACAAGTGGGGAAAAAACAACCAAACCGCATAGAAACCTTTTGTTAGCAACAAGCTAGTCAGCTGTTATAGATGTAACAAGTGAATCTGTCAGGTCTGCTTCGTTTACTGTTCACGCTACGAGTGGCCATGTCGATTTGAGGACTGTCTCCTCAGTTTACGAGTAGTCGAATGGTGCATTTTCTTGGTTTTTGTTGTCGTTAGTTAGTTAGTTTGTTCGTTTTCTAGCCGGATGTCGGAAATGACCAGTCACGACCTTTAGTTAACCTACGCAGTGGCGTAACCATCATGTCCCTGCAAAAGCGTTCGGAAAT
>NC_071268.1:3568522-3578522 GCF_023375685.1 Ictalurus furcatus | reverse complement strand
GGAAACACTCGCTGAGATAACGTAACGTGTGTGTGTTTTTTTTTTGTCATTTAAACAAGTTTATATATGAGTAAATGATAAAAATGTCATTGTTGCCGTATGGTAGTATGTGCATTCAGGAAGTGAAACAGGCCTACATAGCAAAAAAACCCCAAAAAACCCAAAACAACAAAACAACACTAGGCTTCTTGAACAGTATATTTACTTTTTTTCACATTCAAAGTAAGAAAAAACTGTTGTCATGTCAGACATTTTGTGATTGCACCTTATTTTTAAAATGTTATGTTTCAAGAGAAAGAATTGGGTGGAAGATACTTCACTTAAAACATGTTTGGAACTAATTAGGGGCCAAGCACCAAAAGTGCATAGGAACTTATTGTATCCGTTAATTTTCTTCTTCTTCTTCTTCTTCTTCTTCTCCAAAGGGAGTCTATCGCAGCCCTATGAACCGTAAGTAGGAAAATGATTCAATTTGGCCCACTCATAGATATGACCATGAATGGTATCTGTACCAATTATGGGCTCTCTAGGACCAACTCTATAGCGCCACCACTAGTTAAAAATCGTTGAACACTTTGTCCTAGATCAAAGGTCCAATCTTATCCGGAAAGGGCCGGTGAGGGTGCAGGTTTTCATTCCAACCAAGCAGGGGCCACACCTGATTCCACCTTATTAATCAGGTGATCTCGGCTTTCAATAGACTCAGGTGTGGTTTCTGCTTGGTTGGAATGAAAACCTGCACCCACACCGGCCCTTTCCGGATAAGATTGGACACCCCTGTCCTAGAGGAAAGACATTTAGTTCATCAGATTATTCTCCTCATGCTGATCACAGTCCACGTCTTACATTAAGACTCCACCTATTACAGTAGTCATCATTTTGAAATGTACAGTATTCAGTTTTTTCACGACTCCGCGTTCAAATTTCGTCCGATTCTTACCGACGTTGGCGCGGATCGTCAGCCGACAGAGCCGTACAAAAATGACCGAAGAGAATTTTGATATTCATATCTGTACAGAAGTTATAGCTGTGCTCATTCTCACCTTGGAAGCTCTCCTCAGCATCGAGACAAGCGCGTGTTCTCTGTGTGGCACACCGTGAAAAACAACAAGCGTCAGTCCTAAAGGCCCTGGGTTCGGTTCCCATCTGGTGCAAGTGCTTAAACGTGTCTGTAATATCGTGCCGATCGGTTCCTTTCTTTTGTGGCTCAGCATTGCAGTAACCTTTCAACTTCTTGGCATGCAAATGAATGCCTCTGTTCTGTTCATTTCATCTTTTATTCATTTATGTGCATTCTATGTCTCCTCTTCATGTTCTTCAGGCTCCGCATTGCGCTTGCTGCGCCTTCGGTGCTTGGCCCCTTTAATCGCTGCTTGCAGCTATATATTTTGTATGCATTTTGAGTGAGTAAATCCATCCACATCCTTTTTTTTTTTTTTTTTTTACAACTATAATTCCTTTCTAGTTGATATAATGTATACACGCTTACTAGGTGGCAAAACCCTCTGCAATTTATAGTCTGGAAAATGCAGTAATTGGAATGAAATCTCATACGCTTGTTATTTTTGACTACATGATACTTTCCACCTTTGCACGTTGTTGCCATACGGCAACTTTTATTAAATATATGAATGTAATAATGCATGTAGTAGAGGGTTAAAAATGCAAAAACTCTGGAAGGAAACAGGACAGACGAGGATTAAAGTCCAGATCAGGACAATTGCCAAAATGGAACCCACAGGGGAAGAGAAGCTATAAAACACCCAGAAACATCTGGAGAAGATCACTAGAGGCAGAAGCTAGGATGCACCTGGAAGGAAGTGGAGAAAGCAGCACAAAACAGAGTGTGATGGAGAAGCATCGTGGGGGACCTGAGCTGAGAAGGGTTTAAGTCAATTCAAGTCACTATTATATAGTAAAAAAAAAGCTGCGATGTTAAGTCAAACAGCTATTCCACCATTACGTTTTCATGCTAGCATCCCAAAATATAGCGTTCCCGCTAAACTGGCCAGTGTGTTTGAAGATCAACCTGCCATGTAACTGAAACCGGGTCACAGAACACCTGATTCAGCTACTGCTACCATAGACCTCTATGTATAAAGAGGATAGAAAGCATGATGATGATGAGGATCTGTGTGTGTGTGTGTGTGTGTGTGTGTTGTGGTTAGTGCAGACATGCAGTATTCCACCACATAGACAGGTGTACTGGAACAATTTCTCTTGAGAAACTGCATAAACATTGTTAACTATCACCAATACTTGGCGTTGGAGTAATGGCGTGATCATACAGTATAGTGCACGTGCCTGCTGTCAGGAGCTGACGTCTATACATAGGGATTGTTATTTTAGGTGATGAGTCGATGGGATCCGTGATGTGTAACTGCTCTAAGTGACTGAGGTGTGACTCACTCTCTGTTCCCCATTTTCACTCTCACTCTCTCTCACTCTCTCTCATTCACTCACCCACTCTCACTCTCCTTCTCACTCACTCTCTCACTCTCCTTCTCACTCACTCACACACTCACTCTCACTCTCCTTCTCACTCACTCACTCACTCACTCACTCTCCTTCTCACTCACTCACTCACTGACTCACTCTCACTCTCCTTCTCACTCACTCACTCACTCACTCACTCACTCTCCTTCTCACTCACTCACTCACTGACTCACTCTCACTATCCTTCTCACTCACTCACTCACTGACTCACTCTCACTCTCTTTCTCACTGACTCACTCACTGACTCACTCTCACTCTCCTTCTCACTCACTCACTCACTCACTCACTCTCCTTCTCACTCACTCACTCACTGACTCACTCTCACTCTCCTTCTCACTCACTCACTCTCCTTCTCACTCACTCACTCACTGACTCACTCTCACTCTCCTTCTCACTCACTCACTCACTCACTCACTCTCCTTCTCACTCACTCACTCACTGACTCACTCTCACTCTCCTTCTCACTCACTCACTCAAGTTCACTCACTCACTGACTCACTCTCACTCTCCTTCTCCCTCACTCACTCAAGTTCACTCACTCACTCTCACTCACTCACTCACTCTCACTCTCCTTCTCACTCACTCACTCACTCTCCTTCTCACTCACTCACTCAAGTTCACTCACTCACTCGCTCACTCTCACTCACTCTCACTCTCACTCTCCTTCTCACTCACTCTCACTCTCCTTCTCACTCACTCACTCACTCACTCACTCACTCACTCACTCACTCTCACTCACTCACTCACTCTCTCACTCTCCTTCTCACTCACTCACTCACTCAAGTTCACTCACTCACTCACTCACTGACTCACTCTCACTCTCCTTCTCCCTCACTCACTCAAGTTCACTCACTCACTCACTCACTCTCACTCTCCTTCTCACTCACTCACTCTCTCACTCTCCTTCTCACTCACTCACTCAAGTTCACTCACTCACTCGCTCACTCTCACTCTCACTCACTCTCACTCTCACTCTCCTTCTCACTCACTCTCACTCTCCTTCTCACTCACTCACTCACTCACTCTCACTCACTCATTCACTCACTCTCTCACTCTCCTTCTCACTCACTCACTCACTCACTCTCTCACTCTCCTTCTCACTCACTCACTCACTCACTCACTCAAGCTCACTCACTCACTCAAGCTCACTCACTCACTCAAGCTCACTCACTCTCTTACTCACTCACTTTCACTCTCCTTCTCACTCACTCACTCACTCACTCACTCAAGCTCACTCACTCAGGCTCACTCACTCTCTTACTCACTCTCTCACTCTCACTCACTCATGACATTAAGAGTGAGTGGGTATAAATAGTTATTATTTTGTCTTCTGGGAAACATGTAAATATCTTCTGTAACGTCTCACTCTCCTTCTCACTCACTCACTCACTCACTCTCTCACTCTCCTTCTCACTCACTCACTCAAGTTCACTCACTCACTCACTCTCACTCTTCTTCTCACTCACTCACTCACTGACTCACTCTCACTCTCCTTCTCACTCACTCACTCACTCACTCACTCTCACTCTCCTTCTCACTCACTCACTCACTCACTCACTCACTCTCCTTCTCACTCACTCACTCAAGTTCACTCACTCACTCACTCTCACTCTCCTTCTCATTCACTCACTCACTCACTCACTCTCACTCTCCTTCTCACTCACTCACTCACTCACTCACTCTCTCACTCTCCTTCTCACTCACTCACTCAAGTTCACTCACTCACTCACTCTCACTCTTCTTCTCACTCACTCACTCACTGACTCACTCTCACTCTCCTTCTCACTCACTCACTCACTCACTCTCACTCTCCTTCTCACTCACTCACTCACTCACTCACTCTCTCACTCTCCTTCTCACTCACTCACTTACTCTCTCACTCTTCTTCTCACTCACTCACTCAAGTTCACTCACTCACTCTCACTCACTCACTCTCACTCTCCTTCTCACTCACTCACTCACTCACTCACTCAAGCTCACTCACTCAGGCTCACTCACTCTCTTACTCACTCTCTCACTCTCTCTCACTCTCTCTCACTCTCACTCACTCATGACATTAAGAGTGAGTGGGTATAAATAGTTATTATTTTGTCTTCTGGGAAACATAAATATCTTCTGTAACATCTCACTCTCCTTCTCACTCACTCACTCACTCTCTCACTCTCCTTCTCACTCACTCACTCACTCTCACTCTTCTTCTCACTCACTCACTCACTCTCACTCTCCTTCTCACTCACTCACTCACTCACTCTCTCATTCTCCTTCTCACTCACTCACTTACTCTCTCACTCTCACTCTCCCTCTCACTCACTCACTCACTCACTCACTCTCACTCTCCTTTTCACTCACTCACTCACACTCACTCTCCTTCTCACTCACTCACTCACTCTCACTCTCCTTCTCACTCACTCACTCACTCACTCACTCTCACTCTCCTTCTCACTCATTCTCACTCTCCTTCTCACTCACTCTTACTCTCCTTCTCACTCATTCACTCACTCACTCTCACTCTCCTTCTCACTCACTCACTCACTCACTCTTTCACTCTCCTTCTCACTCACTCACTCACTCTCACTCTCCTTCTCACTCACTCACTCTCCTTCTCACTCACTCATTCTCTCACTCTCCTTCTCACTCACTCACTCACTCACTAACTTTCACTCTCCTTCTCACTCACTCACTCACTCACTAACTTTCACTCTCCTTCTCACTCACTCACTCACTCACTCAAGCTCACTCACTCTCTTACTCACTCACTCACTCTCACTCTCCTTCTCACTCACTCACTCACTCACTCAGGCTCACTCACTCTCTTACTCACTCTCTCACTCTCTCTCACTCTCTCTCTCACTCACTCACTCATGACATTAAGAGTGAGTGGGTATAAATAGTTATTATTTTGTCTTCTGGGAAACATGTAAATATCTTCTGTAACGTCTGAAGGGCAGTACTAAATGAAAAAAAAAAGTCCTCAAAAAATCTCTTTAAACAAAATAACAATTTACACCGATCATCCTGTTCAAAAGTTTACACCCCCCTGGCTCTTATTGTATCATGTTGCCTTCTTGAGCATCAGTGGACGTTTGCACCTTTTGTAATAGTCGTGTACGAGTCCCTCAGTCGTCCTCGGTGTGAAAAGATGGATCTCAACATCATATAGCCGCTGTTGGAAAGGGCTCAAATATGCAGAAGATGCTGGAAAAGCAAATAATGTGCAGGACCTGGAGGATTTTTCTGAAGAACAGTGGGCAGTTTAACTGCTCAGAACAAACAAGGGACTCGTGAAGAACTCTCACAACACATAAACACAGTCGCTGATCATCCAGGTAACGACACACAGTATTAAGAATCAAGCGTATGTAAACTTTTGAGCTGGTTCATTTGTGTAAATTCAGTTAGTATTAGTATCATCCCTCTTATTATTAAAAAAACCCCTAGTATTAACATTTTGCACATTCCGCAAGGCGTTTGTAAACTCATGGCCTCAACTGTATATATTTTTCCCATTCCAGACTGCCTTGTGTAAGCTCCGAGGAGGCTGGGAGTGCCACAGATGCTGATAAGGTCCAACACCTGCCCCAAGGTCATAAACAGCAAATGGAAAATGCAAACTGT
Source organism: Ictalurus furcatus (assembly GCF_023375685.1). Lineage (NCBI taxonomy): Eukaryota > Metazoa > Chordata > Actinopteri > Siluriformes > Ictaluridae > Ictalurus > Ictalurus furcatus. Next base: position 3,572,411 of record NC_071268.1, on the reverse strand, counting down.
GACAGACGCAGTCTGCTTGTATCCCCTGCTGTGGCAAGGCACATTTGGGAGGTGCGAATGGCGTGGTCTCCTGTTGGGAAAGCAATATAAGGTCCAGGCTGTTTCAAAAAACCTTGAAAGCTTTTCATCTATGTTCCTGTCACTCACATTCTTCGACCCAAAGCCTGTTCACTTTGTTTAGTCTAGTGTGTCTAGAGATCGCTGGAGCCGTTTACCTGTCTTTCGATCACACTCCTGGATTTGCCCTTATCTGCTTAACCGCCTCTTGTTTTTAATAAACACCCTGCGCTGACATCCGGCTCCATGCCTTATACGATACTGCATATTCAGGTCAGCAGGCACTTCAGTACCCACTCTGTACTCATCAGGGTCATGCTAGTTTGCAAATTTGCTAATTTGTTTACACAGGGAGAAAGAGCCAGAGTCCAACACTCTGCAGCTTCTACGCTTTTCCAGCACGTTGGATCGAATGGGACTTTAGAGAGACATCCAGGTTCGGAGAATTCAGATTTATTAGTACTTCCGTTCGTATTCTTTCTTTGAGGCGTAGTTTCTCAATCCAAGAGATTGGGAATTTATAGGTTATAAGTTAATTGACGTTGGATGGAGTTTAAAACATGGAGCTGTATGGAACACCAGAGGCATCAGCAACAGGAAAACTACAAGCATCATGACAGGAGCAGGCTGGCAGCTTATATTTCCTTGAACCCCTTTAAGGCCCTGTTTACACTGTTGCTACGGTTACGCCTGTCATCTACGCTACTCCGGCGTTTTCGACCCTCGAATACGGAGACGTTTGGAAACGAAGGCGTGGCTTCGCCCACATTCACTCGCTCCCTGATTGGGTCTCGCGGAGCATCATGTGTCCTTGTCTGATTCGCCAAGCCCCTACCATATGACCGTTACGCTACCTCGATCGTATAAACAACAACACGGAGACTGAACCGCAAGCTTTGCTGGCTTTGTTGTTATTCTTAGCAGCTGTTGTGAGGTTCAATTCAGTGTTGTATAAAACTGCAAGAGGTGAGCTATGATCAGAGCGATCGGAAACAAATCTCGTTCCGAGCGCCGTAAGCCCTACACAGGATGCCAGTTTGGACTAGCGACCGACTTCCTGTTTAGACCTGTACGCGCATGCCCAGTGTCCATGGAAGCTTTAAACAGCTTCTTATTCCTGAAACTTCAGCCATCAGTAGTATTCGTGTAGTAGTGTGAGCGTGCAAGGAAATGACTGGAACGTTGGCCAGTGAAATATATTAAATGTACAGAGTTTTATTACAGGTTCATTTACCGACGTGAACAAATCTACCGTTTACTGTTTTACTTAGAGCCGAATGTATCAAATAACAGGGCTGACAAAGCAGTGCTTGTGTGTGTGTGTGTGTGTGTGTGTGTGTGTGTGGATTAAGTGAACGATAATGTAGTCACACCTGTTCTCTTATCTACAGGGCTCTAGGCTGTCCTACACATCACAGGACGTGTGTGTGTGTGTGTGTGTGTGTGTGTGTGTGTGTGTGTGCACGCATGACATAAGCTGAACAAGGTGCGGCACCCGTGTTTTTCTGTTAGAGCTCCACCTTACGAGAGGAACAATGCTGTAGGCCTGAAAAGCTCGACCCGTGAGCGGGTCGCGTGGACCGACACGTGACGCGCGAGTGTGTCTTTGCAGAGGAAGACACCGGCTTGAGAAACGGTGTCACGGTCCAAGCTTTTCGGGTTTGTTAACACAGACAGGCAGCAGGTAGAGACAGAAGAACTGAACGGACACTGACATTGAAGAATAGAAAATCTACAAGTGTTTGTATGTGTGAATGTGTGTGTGTGTGTGTGTGTGTGTGTGTGTGTGTGTGTGATGGTGAGAGAGGGAGCAAATCCAAAACAATGAAGGACGCTTCTCATTAGCAGCATGGGTTCATCTTCATAACAGAGTTATTCATCATTCATCAAAGGCAAATGATGGGTGCTGAAGGATCATTTGCATATTTAGACTACGATTCCTCTCTCTCTCTCTCTCTCTCACACACACACACACACACACACACACACACACACACACACACACAACCTCTTTCATGGTGACTTATTTTCTGATGTGCTCTCTCTCTCTCTCTCATTTACTCTCTCTCTCTCTTCTCTCTCTCTCTCTCTCCTCACTCTCTCTCTCTCTTATTCACTCTCTCTCTCTCTCATTTACTCTCTCTCTCTTCTCTCTCTCTCTCTCTCCTCACTCTCTCTCTCTCTTATTCACTCTCTCTCTCTCTCATTTACTCTCTCTCTCTTCTCTCTCTCTCTCTCTCCTCACTCTCTCTCTCTCTTATTCACTCTCTCTCTCTCTTATTCACTCTCTCTCTCTCTCATTTACTCTCTCTCTCTTCTCTCTCTCTCTCTCTCCTCACTCTCTCTCTCTCTTATTCACTCTCTCTCTCTCTCATTTACTCTCTCTCTCTTCTCTCTCTCTCTCTCTCCTCACTCTCTCTCTCTCTTATTCACTCTCTCTCTCTCATTTACTCTCTCTCTCTTCTCTCTCTCTCTCTCTCCTCACTCTCTCTCTCTCTTATTCACTCTCTCTCTCTCATTTACTCTCTCTCTCTTCTCTCTCTCTCTCTCCTCACTCTCTCTCTCTCTTATTCACTCTCTCTCTCTCTCATTTACTCTCTCTCTCTTCTCTCTCTCTCTCTCTCCTCACTCTCTCTCTCTCTTGTTCACTCTCTCTCTCCTCTCTCTCTCTTATTCACTCTCTCTCTCTCTCTCGTTCACTCTCTCTCTCCTCTCTCTCTTATTCACTCTCTCTCTCTCTCTCGTTCACTCTCTCTCTCTCTCCTCTCTCTCTCTCGTTCACTCTCTCTCTCCTCGCTCGCTCTCTCTCTCTCTCTTTCTCTCTCGTTCACTCTCTCTCTCTCTCCTCTCTCTCTCTTATTCACTCTCTCTTTCTCTCTCGTTCACTCTCTCTCTCTCTCCTCTCTCTCTCTTATTCACTCTCTCTCTCTCTCGTTCACTCTCTCTCTCTCTCCTCTCTCTCTTATTCACTCTCTCTCTCTCTCTCTCTCGTTCACTCTCTCTCCTCTCTCTCTCTCGTTCACTCTCTCTCCTCGCTCTCTCTCTCTCTCTCTCTCTCTCTCTCTCTCTTTCTCTCTCGTTCACTCGATCTCTCTCTCCTCGCTCTCTCTCTCTCCTCTCTCTCTCTCTCTTTCTCTCTCGTTCACTCGCTCTCTCTCTCCTCGCTCTCTCTCTCCTCTCTCTCTCTGTCTCTGTTGTTCACTCTCTCTCTCTCTCTCTCTCGCTCTCTCCATCTCGTACACTCTCTTACTCTCCTCTCTCTCTCTCATTCACTCTCTCTCTCCTCTCTCTTCTCTCTCTCTCATTCACTCTCTCTCTCTCCTCTGTCTCTCTCTCTCGTTCTCTCTCTCTCCTCTCTCTCTCTCATTCACTCTCTCTCTCCTCTCTCTCCTCTGTCTCTCTCTCTCTCGTTCACTCTCTCTCCTCTCTCTCTCTCGTTCACGCTCTCTCTCTCTCTCTCTGTCCTTTTCCTCAGTACTCTGTATTAGAGATTACTATAGATTTCCTCCTCTTCCTCCTCTTCTTCTTATTATTCCACACCAGCGATGTGTGTTTAGAGCAGCTGAGAGGAACAGGGAACGTCTGTGTGTCTGTGTGTTTCCCCATCTGTGACGGTAGATTCCTGAAATTCTTTTCGTAGTGAACACAGCATCGATGACCAACCAAATAATCACGGGGCTCTGGAGTGTTCACGGGATTCTGTGGATCTGAGGTTTTTCATTTAAAAAAAAAAAAATATATATATATATATATAACAACAGCAGTGAAAACACATTAGAAATGGAGTGGAGAAAAAAAGGAGACATTTCCAAGGACAAGCTCTCAGTACACG
>NC_071268.1:3531022-3561022 GCF_023375685.1 Ictalurus furcatus | reverse complement strand
TGTTAAGCCAAACACTGACAAGTCTATCTTCATTAAAAGGGTTCAAGGCTCTTTGTTGTGAGGTTTCCATGTCTAAGAAGCGTAGAAACTCACTTGAGAAACCCATTTTCTTCTTTTCCTACTGAGCAGACACACACTGATCGATCATTAACTCGACAATAACTCGGCGGGGGGGGGGGGGGGGGGGGGGGGGGGTAGGAGGGGGGGGTTGAACAAACAGCCTTAACAAGGAATGCACTTTTGGCCTCGCTGTGGTCAAGGGCTTAAAGGCTGGACTTTGACACAGTTCCGTAATACAGATGAGTTTCCGCAGTTCTTTGGGAATGAAAGGACGTCTGCGCGTGCACATACTGCCACCTGGAGTTCAGCCGTGAATAGGATACTTTATTTGTTTATTTTGCCTGGAATACAGTTTCTGAATAAGAGTCGAGCAACTGAGCGCGTAATCGTTTGGAAATTTTTATCCCGTTCCTCCTGTTCAAAATGTCCGTGAGCTGTTCAACTGCGAGGCGATCTCCCACGGGTTTTTGCCAGGATGCAGATGTGTCCTCTGACTGGGCCGCTCCGAATCATCGATCTTCTTCTTCTGAAGCTGTTCCTTTATTGACTCGGATTTGTGCTTTGCGCTGTGTAACACAGGCCTGCAGGTTTTGCTCCAAAATAGATAACAGAGAGCCCCAAGGCGTGATGCTGCCACCACCATGCTTCATTCAGTCCTGTTTTTGTTGTTGTTGTTGTTGCACCAAACATATCTTTTAGAATTATGCCACACAGTTTGGGGTGATTTAAATGGCCTTTGGATGTTCTCGTGAAAAAAGGGGCTTCCATCTGGCCACCCTACCTGATAGCCGGGACATGTGATTGGTTCATTCTGAGCACAGTCACATGCCCCGTTATAAAAGGGTGTGCCCAGCCAGATTATTTCATTTTCTATCCCCCCCTAGACTTTTTTTTCCACTTGAATTCTTTTTTTGTTGCTATGTCATTATTAATAGGTGGGGAAAGATCTGATATGATTTATCTTGGTTCATTTTTTTTATTTTATTTTTTACATCACAAAAAACCCTGCAGTTTAACATGGGTTAAACTGTTAAACATACACTTAAAAAAAAAAAGAAGCTATATAGTAAAGTATATATATATGTATATATTCACCTTCTTCATGGAGAGTGTTGTCAGGTTTTAATGTTAATTATTAAGCACGTTCGCCTCACACCTCCAGGGTCGGGGGTTCGATTCCCACCATGGCCCTGTGTGTGCGGAGTTTGCATGTTCTCCCCGTGCTGTCGGGGTTTCCTCCGGGTACTCCGGTTTCCTCCCCCTGTCCAAACACATGCATGGTAGGCTGACTGGCATGTCCAAAGTGTCTGTAGTGTATGAATGGGTGTGTGAGTGTGTATGTGATTGTGTCCTGCGATGGACTGGCACCCTGTCCAGGGTGTACCCCGCCTTGTGCCCGATGCTCCCTGGGATAGGCTCCAGGTTTCCCCGTGACCCTGAAAAGGATAAGCGGTATAGAAGATGGATGGATGGATGGATGGTATAGGAGATGGATGGATGGATGGATGGTATAGGAGATGGATGGATGGATGGATGGTATAGGAGATGGATGGATGGATGGATGGTATAGGAGATGGATGGATGGATGGATGGATGGTATAGGAGATGGATGGATGGATGGATGGTATAGGAGATGGATGGATGGATGGATGGATGGTATAGGAGATGGATGGATGGATGGATGGTATAGGAGATGGGTGGATGGATGGATGGTATAGGAGATGGATGGATGGATGGATGGTATAGGAGATGGATGGATGGATGGATGGATGGTATAGGAGATGGATGGATGGATGCATGGTATAGGAGATGGATGGATGGATGGATGGATGGTATAGGAGATGGATGGATGGATGGTATAGGAGATGGGTGGATGGATGGTATAGGAGATGGGTGGATGGATGGTATAGGAGATGGGTGGATGGATGGATGGTATAGGAGATGGATGGATGGATGGATGGATGGTATAGGAGATGGATGGATGGATGGTATAGGAGATGGGTGGATGGATGGATGGTATAGGAGATGGATGGATGGATGGATGGATGGTATAGGAGATGGATGGATGGATGGTATAGGAGATGGGTGGATGGATGGTATAGGAGATGGGTGGATGGATGGTATAGGAGATGGGTGGATGGATGGTATAGGAGATGGGTGGATGGATGGATGGTATAGGAGATGGGTGGATGGATGGATGGATGGTATAGGAGATGGGTGGATGGATGGTATAGGAGATGGATGGATGGATGGTATAGGAGATGGGTGGATGGATGGATGGTATAGGAGATGGATGGATGGATGGATGGTATAGGAGATGGATGGATGGATGGATGGATGGTATAGGAGATGGATGGATGGATGCATGGTATAGGAGATGGATGGATGGATGGATGGATGGTATAGGAGATGGATGGATGGATGGTATAGGAGATGGGTGGATGGATGGTATAGGAGATGGGTGGATGGATGGTATAGGAGATGGGTGGATGGATGGATGGTATAGGAGATGGATGGATGGATGGATGGATGGTATAGGAGATGGATGGATGGATGGTATAGGAGATGGGTGGATGGATGGATGGTATAGGAGATGGATGGATGGATGGATGGATGGTATAGGAGATGGATGGATGGATGGTATAGGAGATGGGTGGATGGATGGTATAGGAGATGGGTGGATGGATGGTATAGGAGATGGGTGGATGGATGGTATAGGAGATGGGTGGATGGATGGATGGTATAGGAGATGGGTGGATGGATGGATGGATGGTATAGGAGATGGGTGGATGGATGGTATAGGAGATGGATGGATGGATGGTATAGGAGATGGGTGGATGGATGGATGGATGGTATAGGAGATGGGTGGATGGATGGTATAGGAGATGGATGGATGGATGGTATAGGAGATGGGTGGATGGATGGATGGTATAGGAGATGGGTGGATGGATGGTATAGGAGATGGGTGGATGGATGGTATAGGAGATGGATGGGTGGATGGATGGTATAGGAGATGGATGGATGGATGCATGGTATAGGAGATGGATGGATGGATGGATGGATGCTAATTATTATTTTTAAAAAAATACGTTTCATTTAAAGATGTACTCAATGTCACATGATTTCTAGATTATATATTCTTTTACTATCTCTATTTCTGATTAAATATTTGTAGGGGGGTTTTAACCACGCTTTTATTTTGAAAAATCGCAGTCGGTTTAGAGTACTTCCGCGTACGTTTGTGTGTGTACGGTCACGTGACGTGTTTATGTTGAGAGGGAGCTGTAACCGTGTTTTTCTCTCAAAACCTGGCTGTTAAAATATTAACGTTATGTGTAAACTTCTCTTCTATATTAGGAGGTTGTATGGCGTGTAATACTGTTTAAAATGTGTCACGTGTTATTTTTCTTTACCCGAGAAGCTGTGTGTTAGTAATGGTTTAGCTTTCCCCAAACACACACACACACACACACACACACACACCCTGTAGGCAGTGCACAGTGAGGACATGCGGTCCCTGAGTTTTGTTCAGCGTGTGTGTTTGGACTTCACCGGTTCGCTGTTTCCTCACGCGATCTGCCTCGGAGACGCCGATAACGACTCTGTAAGTTCACCGTCCAGCTGAAAAAACATAAGTGGCCCTAGGACGCTCAGAAAGTCGCCCGATGACGTCACGAACTGACTTGCATCCTCATAGATTGGTCCTGATTATTGGCATTAACCCCGATGATAAATTAGAGCGAGGGTTTTCTGAAGACACGTAGATTAGAATCATTTATCTGAACAGGAAGAAATAGGTTAGGATTTATTTCTTATCGAAAGTCATGTTTTGGTCATGGCACCACAAACTAACCTTTTACACGTACTATACTTATAGTATACTATATTTTCTATCAAAAACACAAAATATTATTACTTTAATTCTTATGAATATAGAAGAAATAAGTTTAAAACAAAGAATGAAGTGCAATGGTTGGGAACAGTGGCGATCAGCGATTGGTCGTTGGGAACATTGGTGATTGGTCGTTGGGAACAGTGGCGTTCGGCGATTGGTTGTTGGGAACAGTGGTGATCAGTGATTGGTCGTTGGGAACAATGGTGATTGGTGATTGGTCGTTGGGAACAGTGGCGATCAGCAATTGGTTGTTGGGAACATTGGTGATTGGTTGTTGGGAACATTGGTGATTGGTTGTTGGGAACAGTGGTGATCAGCGATTGGTCATTGTGAACAATGGCGATTGGACGTTGTGAACAATGGTGATCGGCAATTGGTCTTTGGGAACAGTGGCGATTGGACGTTGTGAACAATGGTGATCGGCGATTGGTCTTTGGGAACAGTGGCGATTGGACGTTGTGAACAATGGTGATCGGCAATTGGTCTTTGGGAACAGTGGCGATTGGACGTTGTGAACAATGGTGATCGGCGATTGGTCTTTGGGAACAGTGGCGATTGGACGTTGTGAACAATGGTGATCGGCGATTGGTCTTTGGGAACAGTGGCTATCAGCGATTGGTCGTTGGGAACAGTGGTGATCAGTGATTGGTCGTTGGAAACATTGGTGCTTGGTGATTGGTTGTTGGGAACAGTGGCGATCAGCGATTGGTCACAAGCACAACAGCAGTTATGTATGTGTGTTGGACCGGCGTTCCATGCAGGGTGTACTGCACCCAGCGTTCCCTGGACAGGCTTTGGATCTTCGATGACCCTGACCAGGCTGATTTTTTAATCAAGGGCTATAAACGTGGTGTATTTGGAGATGTGTGTGTAAATAAAATCTCTTACATTTTCCTCTTTAGTTGAATGAACTTGTGGTCGGTGACACGAGCGGGAAGTTATACATCTATAAGAATGACGACTCCAAGCCCTGGCTCACGAGAACATGCGCAGGAATGGTGAGTTCAATTATTAGTCCATTCACTCTCATTATTATTACTATTATTATTACTATTATTATTGTTATTATTCTGAACGCAATTTAGTCTGGAAGCTTTTCAAGCCCAGCACAAGCAAATTACTGGTGCGGAGTCTTCACAACTGTGTTCTGTTGCTAGCTAACCTGTGTGGGAGTAGGAGACCTCTGTAATAAAGGCAGGGTAAGGTAGTGTGTACGAATCGCTCTTTACTTTTGACATATTTTGGTCGTCTTGACATTACACCGTCCTGGGTTCGATCTGCCGTGTCTTCTGTGGTAGAACCTCGTGGTGGCTGTAGGTGCAGAAGGCTGGTTCCACCTGTTTGACATCGCCTCAGCTGCAGCCAGAGCCGAGTCCTCCAGCCAGCCCGAGGGGTTGTTTGGGGATGACCAGAAGCCATGTTTTACCCAGCACATCCCTGCCAACACTAAAGTCATGCTCATCAGCGACATCGGTGAGTAGAACAGCAGCAGACTGCCACGTCAGGAACCTTTTCCAGTTTGAAAGATGTTCTCGTTCAGCCAAACGAACAGGAACCGAACCACAAGACGTGCATCATCATGTGTGTGTGAGGAATCAACCCCATGATAAATGTTTCCAAATATCTCGGGTCAGTCCGTAAACGAGTTGTGCGTGTGTGTGCGTGTGTGTTAGATGGCGATGGCCGCAGCGAGCTTGTCGTGGGCTACACCGACCGCGTGGTGCGAGCTTTCCGCTGGGAGGAGCCGCCCGATGCCACGGACCTGACTGACGGCCAGCTGATTTTGTTGAAGAAATGGCTCCTGGAGGGACAGGTACGCGTTCACACACCTCACCGGTTCAGTTTCGACTGCTTAATGAACTGACGAGCATTCGTTTCAAGTCGTGTTTTACTTTAAAGTAGAACCAGGTATAAAGCTGTTAAAGCAGCTGACGGTGTTTCCACCAGAATCGAGCGCGAAACCTTGGGGGAGGGGGGAGGGGGTGTAACTATCCGCACCGGCACAACTGAAAACAAGGGCTGTAATAATAAATGCCTCTCATGCGAAATTTGGTGTTCTACTTGGTCCTGGACCAAAACTAGAACATATAATTATTATAACGCGCTCCCCTTTACAATAAACAAAATGCTCTTTATGTATTACAGAATAAAAGTGACTGCTTTGACCCTTTTTTTTTTTCTTCTTCTTTTACCCCCCTCCAGGTGGACAGTCTATCGGTGAGCCCGGCCCCAGACGGCAGGCCTGAGCTCATGGTGTCTCAGCCCGGCTGCGGTTACGCCATCCTGCTCTGTTCCTGGACACAAGATGGCGCTGCAGCGCCTGGAGAGACCCGAACGGCCGCTTCCGCAGGGTGAGCAGTCCTGAATCTCGTTTCAGAACGAATAAATGACTGAACGCTGATTGAGTGACGCTACACTTTTCAGTACCGAGCACAGACAACGATAAAAGACAACAGACAACCCGATGAGTCTCGGGTATGCTGGTTGGTACATGACATGATGTTCCTGTGAAACAAGAAAAGAGATCAGTGTGTGTGTGTGCGTGTGTGTGTGTGTGTGTGTGTGTGTGTGTGTGTGTTTGTTCCTCTCGCTGCAGAGAAGGGCCCTCCAGAGACGTTGTTCTTCGTCTGACCACCAGCCGCATTCATAACAAGAACGTGTCGACCCATTTGATAGGCAGCATCAGTAGGGGTACTGCATGTACCTACACACACACACACACACACACACACACACACACACACACACGCACGCTTTGACTCTCTCTGATGCATTTTTTATACATGTGTATTGATTCAAAGCAAAAGATAATATGCATATGTATAGACCTATCCAATCAGCCAATCACGTTGTAGCAGCACAGTCCACCCCCCCTCAACTTGTTCTTGGCCGACGGGAGCAGAACCCATCGTGGTCTTCTCGTCTCATAGCTCAGCTACCTCAAGCTTCAAGATGTTGATAGCCGCTGCCACGCGATTGGCCGATTGGACATTTTCAGGTCTACAGGTGTTCCTAATAATAATAATATTAACAGGAGTATGAGGAATAAAAAGCTTCCCTTTAACGCAGGATGCATTACTGATTCTGTATTCTGAGAGGTATTCGGAGGTGACTCGTGCCTTGTTGTTTTTTTCCCCGTAGGGTCGAAGGAGGACGACTCTAAAGGAGGCTTATTTGCGCTCTGCACTTTAGATGGTACGCAGCACTTTATATTGGGGGGGGGGAGGGGGGATATGAACCCTGTGAAATTGAGAGGTATGTTTGGAAACGCACTAGAACAGACGTACAGCGTATGTTTTTCGGAGTCAGGCCACGGATAATAACACGTCTCGGTATCTTGTTCCCAGTTGTATAGTGTGTGTTTTTATTTGTGCAGGTACCCTGAAGCTTATGGACAGCTCTGAGCAGCTGCTGTGGTCGGTGCAGGTGGATCACCAGCTCTTTGCACTGCAGAAACTGGACGTCACGGTCAGTAGTCCGGTGTAATACCCGGGTATCACGTGTTAATCACGTCTTTAAATCACGTAACACACAACGAACAACTGACGTGAACTGTATGATAGTTCGTTATATACACGTGTGTGTGTGTGTGTGTGTGTGTGTGTAGGGTGACGGCAGAGAAGAGGTGGTGGCGTGTGCCTGGGACGGCCAGACGTACATCATCGACCATAATCGCACAGTCGTTCGGTTCCAGTTTGATGAGAACGTGAACGCGTTCTGCGCCGGTACGGCGGTAACACGTGATAACTGGAACGGAGCACGATAGCAGGACGTTACTGTGGTCACGTGACACGGGTCACCACTAGTTGTCAAAAAATATCTTAATGCCACCCTTTCTTTCCTCATTGAATTGTGTCGGCCTGAATAGTTTGTTAGTCGAGGATGAGTGCATCTTGCAGAGAGTTTACATAATGTGTGTGTGTGTGTGTGTGTGTGTGTGTGTATTTATATATCTCTGCTGTCTGTGGCTGTGGTTCTGTAACGTTGCAGGACTGTATGCGTGCAAGCAGGGCAGGAACACTCCGTGTCTGGTGTACGTGAGCTTCAGTCACAAGATCTACGTGTACTGGAGGGTCGAGCTGGAGTGCATGGAACCCACCAGCCTCCGGAAAGTTCTGGAGGAGAAGCCAGAATACACAGATCTGCTGCGCAAACTGGGAGTGGGTGAGGAAAAGTGTGTGTGTGTGTGTGTGTGTGTCTACAAATGGTCAAACCCGGATACACGGCCCAGTAAATAATTATCTCCCTGATGAACTGTAAACCAAGCTGTTTAACTAAGTGTGTGTGTGTTGTTGTTGTAAGTAAGGAGGTCAGGGACATGTTTTCAGGGCAAGAACGAGATCCACTTCTTGTTATTAAAGTCTAATCTCCGTATTTTATCAGGAAAGTTCATTTCCTAAAACAATGCACCGTGTGTGTGTTTTGTTTTGTTTCGTTTCCGTATCCAACAGACGCGAGTGACGCAGAAGCGGTCCGGGAGCTCATCGGAGACGTCCTGTACAGAGACTCGGAACGACGCGAGAGAGAAAACGACATCAGACGCTTTTTGTAAACGTTTAACTCGACGACGAATAAACGTCTCCAACAGATCCTTCAGATATAACGAATGATTTATTTACTTTTATGTTGCCCTCACACGTCTTACGAGGAATCGCATCGTACGCCCACGTCCGAGCTCTTCGGCGAGCGGGCCCGTTCGGATGTCCGCTCCTTAACTACTGCACACGCTCGGCCCGTCGAATCGGTCTCCGCGACCCCGTACCGGACCCGATGAGTCCGTGTGTGCGTTGAACACGGCGTTCCCGTTTGGCCGCGAACGCTCAGACGGGTCACGTGCCACAGCTGCTTGTCATCACATCTTTCACGCTGTAATGTATAAAGAGGACGCGTGACGGGTTCAGGGTCAGTCCGTGCTTTACGCCGCCGCTGGGATACCGTACAGTACGTACACATTTCCAGCCAGTCCGAGTAGGATCCGATTCCTCACGTCAGCGAGCACTGATGACGTGTAAAACTAAATATTAATGAGCAATAATACTACTAATAGGCTTTTTTGTTATTTGTACACTGCTCTGTGTGTCCTGGACGACGTTACCGTTCTCCCAGTGGTAGTTGTTTTTGCGAGTGTATTTTCACACACTGCCAATGTGATGTAACTGTGACATTTTTCTGCTTGGTTCCCACCGGCTCAGATTGGCTCAGTGCGCGGCTTTGCTGAACTTTGTGTGTGTGTGTGTGTGCGCGTTTTTTTTTCTCTCTCCCATATCAGGCGGTATAAACCAGTCCGTGTTTAATATAGAACAGTTCCGCGTTCGACCCTGGGAAATAACCAGCCTGAAACGTCTGAAAGAAGTTTCACTCACTTTGTGGGGGGTTTTTTTTCGTCCCCCGGAGGAACGAAACGGGCATGATGATGATGATGATGCCTAGATCGTATCAGGTGTTGGTCATTAAAAGAACACGCATTAACTCCATTAACTGTTACTACACGACATCACAACATTGCTACAAAAGAAAAACAGCACCAAAAAAAAACCTACGTACTAACCGGATAGTCAGACTTTCAAATGGAAAGGAAAATGCAGCACTCGTGACTAGATTAGACATCAACTCCACGTTTTACCAGCATTTATATACGTGATCGGAGATCAAAACATGAACAGAAACCAAAAATTGAAAATACAGGAGTGTGCATAAGTATATCCCCCCCTCTAATTTTTGTAGTGTTGTACTCAAAACTAATATTGACGCTGGTTGAAAATTGTATCATGTTTTTCTACCGTTATCAAGGCATAAAATTCGTGATCGTATTCACCTCCGTTAAATCGGCTCTCTCGAAAGGAGCGTCGAGAGTTTAGTTCACTAACGGCGACCTACTTGTCTCGATCGTGAGCATCGTTTGGTCAGTAGATGAGTTTATGCCACTCGGTTTTACTCCATAAAAGAGACTAGCTCCTTTGATTTTTTTTTTTTTTTGTAATTCAATTAAAGTCCACAAGATGATTTTATCATTTAGAAATTCATTTGGTGGGCCAGATTAGAACTTTATCAGGTTCTGTGGACCGTATGCTTGGCACCGCTGATCGAAAGTGTTTTGTAGGAATTTCAAATAAATAAATGAATAAATAAACAATAACGAAAGCTCTAGGACTCCGGGTTAATTACCCGGAATGTTATCGCGCACATCTGAATAATGAGCCTAATATTTAAATAGTTGGGTTTTTGTTCCGGGACGCATTCCGTGTGCCGAAGGATCCATGGAATTCATATTACAGCTAAAGGGATTGTTCCATCTGTCCCGTCTATAATTAGGGTCACACGCACACATTCACACACTACGGACAATTTGGAAATGATAGTCAGACTACAGCATGTGTCAATGGGTGAGGGGGAGGAAACCGGAGAACCCGGAGGAGACCCCCGAAGCATGAGGAGAACATGCAAACGCCGTGCACTTATTAATTGTTTCGTTTTTGGTTTCATTTCTGCATGACTCGTGTATATATATATATATTACTGTATTATCTTGAGTGTAGCTTCGGTGCCGAAGTCTGTAGTGTGCACTCGTGTCTTCCCAGATCATTGAGCGTGTGTAGCGTCTGAGACCGTGTCTCTTCTCCGACGCTCCTCCAGCACTCGGTGAGCCAGAAGGAGTAATCCGTGCTCTTCAGCAGGTCTGGGAGCTATGGCAACTGACAGCATGAAGCTGAGCTTTCCGGAGGCTGTTCAGCCTGTTACACTACTGCGTGTGCACGTGTGTGTGTGTGTGTGTGTGTGTTATCTCGAACACACACCGGCCATTTCCAGTAGATCACGTTTAATTCCTTTACGTGGGCATTTCCTACACGGAGGCTGATTCAGCATCCGTTATTGAATATACTGCATACGTTATTAATTATAGTTCGAGCGGAGAATTCACTTCGGCCTGTGATGTCCAGAAGGATCCTTAATTGCGGGGCTCTGATGAGATATACACGCCTCCTTTCGACTGTGTGGCTGTTACTCAACCGCACAATGTCCTAAGACATCATGACTTATTCTGGCTGCTTCGCCAACCCTGAGACAAGGCCTTTCTTCTCCAACCAGCGTTTTCCACATTACATGTTTATATGGTAGTATTGGAGCGTTATCATAGGGTTTCGGAGTGTTTTTGGAGGGTTTTGCAACAAGCTGCGATGCACCGTGTGTTCTATCAGAGCCAGCAATACATTTTTTTTAGCAATCTGTGCTACAGGAGCTCTTCTGTGGGATTGAACCCGACTGGTTAGCCTTCGCTCCCCACGACCGTCGGTGAGCCTTGAGCGCCCATGACCCAGTCGCCGTTTCACCGGTTGTCCTTCCTAGAAACACTTTTCTTAGGTACTAACCCCTGCATACCGGGAACACCCAACAAGACCCGACGATTTGGAGACGCTCCGACCCAGTCGTGTAGACATCACGATTTGGCCCTTGTCAAAGTCTCTCAGATCCTTACGCTTGCCCATTTTTCCTGCTTCCAACACGTCGACTTCGAGAACTGACTGTTCACTTGCTGCCTAATAGATATACCACCCTCGAGATAATAATCGACGTTATTCACTTCACCTGTCAGTGCTTTTAATGTTCTGTCTGATCGGTGTATACACACCCTTCAATGTGCTTGTATTCTCTGGTTCTGTCGCTAACACCCCACTGCTCAATCAGCTCTGCATCCGCCCTCCTACGCCCCCTCGGCTGCTTTAATAAATGATTTCATTTATCATTATGGAAGCGAGGTTTGACTCTAATATGCTGATGCATGCCAGCATTTGTGGATTGCTTGTTAGAGCATTAAATAAAACACAGCAGCGGCTCGAACACCGCTTCTCTCTGAAAGCTCAGATCCCACTGTTTATCACAGAGCTCATTATGGACAGGAAGAAGACCTGCTGTCTCTCTCCTGTCATTTTCACGCTGGGATTTTCCACTGTCATTTAGCACGCTGTGCGTACGGCGCCTTGCATACGTATTCACTCTGCCCGTTGAATTTGAATTCCCACGTTCTGTATGTTACGTGTTTCTGTTTCGCGTTTCTAATGGAACCAGTCTACGACGTTCTCCAGAGCCCGCACGACCGCTTCCATCGGAGCATGGCGGAAACGCCGGCCTGAGCTGTTGCCCAAAGGCTGTAGAAGAAGGGCATTACTACTGGTACAACCGCTAGGTGCTCCAGACAGTACTCGATGCCATCTGTTAAGGGATTGCACACAGCAAACCCTGCCAGGAAGGCCATCATGTTTGTGAAGGTAATGGAAGAACATCAGGTGGTCTGCACACTACAGTTAGGTCCACCTATGGAGGCACAGTGACCACGCTCAGGCCAGATATGGTCGTGAGGTTGGTAACATCAAGGCAAGTAGTCATATGAATACATAAGCTGATTGATCGAATACTTGCGTATGCAGTCTAACTCATTTGACGGTACTTCCCGTTCATGCTGTCAGCAGCCATGTCACTTTGACGTCACCTGTCGGACTCGGGCTTGAGGAAACCAATTAGGTTGCACTCTGCGGTCAGAGTTACGACCTTTAGTCGGATGCGGCAATAGTGGTGTTCCTCTCAAGGCTCAGCATTACCCCCAACAAATAGCAGAGCACCTCCGAGAACATAACAACGCCTGTTTATTTCATTACTGAAGCATTGTAAATAACCATAAACTACCAAATTCATGGTATATACTGTAGAATACAGAACATACGGAATATGGATGCCATGTTTTCTGACTATTTAAGTCCTCCACATATCTCTACGCTATATTGGCAGTACTAGTAATTTATTTATTTATTTATTTTATGTGGCAGCACTGGAACGAGAGCACAGAATCTTGCTGTGACAGGATGTGGCATGCGCATGTGAGTCAGAACAAAGAACCGGAGGCCTCTCCATGCATTACGGGACGACAAAAAGCAGTGGTGCAACCGAAGATGTTCGGCTTTTTTGTTTCGGAGAGAGAGAAACACGTTCTCATAAACGTGTTCGCATCTATAGATGTAAAAACAGTAAAAGGACAACAAAAAAAACAACAACTTTATGATGCGTCACTGAGGGGGTGAAGCGATGACGTGTGAATGAGTTGAGACCGGGATGATGTACCCAATCCAGAGCATATTTAGACTTCTACGTGGAAGTGAGGCTTGGCTCAGAATAGCAGTGTAAATCGTTTAGCACTCAGTTTTGGACTCCGAGGAGACGGTGATTATTTACGTCCTCGAACAAAGGTGAAGTCTCGAGGGATTGCAGGGTGCAGCATGTATTTGAGAACGCGGTGGCTTAGTGGTGAGTACCTTTACGTCGCATCTCCGGGGTTGGGGGTTTGAATCCTGACTCTGCCCCCTGCTGTGGAGGTTTCCTCCAGGTACTGTGGTTTCCTCCCCCAGGCCAAAGACTGGGATGAAAGATACTGCGTATTGGATATTGGATAGGGGGAGTATTCTGGATTTCCAAAGATTACTAGACATGTCATTGTTGTGTAAAAACCGGAAACCTTTACAGGCTCGATCCGAACCTGATCTCGTGAATCTGTACACGTACTCCCTAATCTCAACCTAAGCTTTGCAGCTTTCCGTGCAGATCTGGTCTTGTTGACTTTTCTAGACGATTCTAATACGGTACCGTCTCTACGAGGTAGAAGATGCAGTGCACCCGGAAAGTATTCACAGCGCTTCACTTTCCCCACAGTTTCACAGATGTACATCTGTGGCGCGTCTCGCACGACGTTTTGTCGTTTTTGTTTCCTCCTCGTTTTGGATTCGTTCTATTCATTTTATTCCACTTCCCATTGTCATTTTTAAAAAAGCCTCGGGAGAATTGGAAAAAGGAAACAAAAAAAAAGTACAATACAATAACCTGGGTGCGTAAGTGTGCACACCCCTAAATGAACACTCGGTTGAAGCGCCTTTAGATTTCATGACAGCATCCAGTCTTTTTGGGTAAGAGTCGATGGGTTTGTCTTAACTTAGCAATGTTTAGCCGTTGGAACTCGGTCAGGTCGGCTGGGCGTCTCCTGTGCACAGCTCTCTTCAGGTCAGCACACAGATTTTTGATTTGATTTTCGATTGGACTCTAGTAAAATTGAACTTGCTTCGCTGAAGCCGTTCCTTTGTTGTTCTGGAGGTTCGCTTCGGGTCATCGTAACCCTGAAAGGTGAAATTCCTCCTCGTCTGAGGCGTTTTAGCAGAAGACCTAAGGTTTTTCGGCAAAATCGGCTGGAGCTATTCGTTATTCCCTCCACCCTGATTAAAGCCCCAGTTCCGGCTGAAGGAAAACAGCCTCCACCATGAAAACTGACGCCGCCACCACCATGCTTCATCGTGGGGATGGTGTTACTGTCATGATGTGGTATGTTTTTTTGTTTTTGCATGCCAAACATATATTATGGCAAAAAAAAGTTTTCATCAGACCAGGTTTTGGGAGATTGGATGTTTTGGGTTTTTTTTGGTTAAAAAAGGCTGCCACCCTACCCCGTGTCCCAGAGATATGAAGAATTCGAGAGATTGTTCTCACATGTAGGGAGCAACCAGTACTTGGCGGAAATTGCTGCAATTCTTTCAACGTTCCCGTAGGCCTCTATGCAGCCTCCCTGACCAGTTTTCTCCCGGTCTTCTCGTCGATTTCAGAGGGACGTCCTGTTCTTCAGTAGTCTTGCTATTTTCTCCGCTGTATTTATTCTCTTTACAGCGTTCCACGGTACAGTATGTGAGATCCCGTACGCTGTTTGCTTCGCACGCTTTTTACAGTCCGATGTTACCAAGAAGGCGTCCAGAAAATCCTACAGGAACAGCCGCACTTTATTTGGGCGTTAATCAGTCACTCTAACTGACGGCAGGTGTACAGTAATTAATCAGATTTTAACATGAGTCCGAATGTGATTGGTTGATTCTCAACAATTCTCGATTATAAAAGGGTGTACATACTTACGCACGCAGGTTATTGTAAACTTTTTAACCCCCCCCCCCCTAAAACGATTATTATAGTTTTTCACTTTAACAGGATTCGTACAATACAGGTCGAATCGTGATCTTTCACCTCAGCAGTGTAAGTATACGATAGAACTCATAATAAGGCAGAATCCATATTTTTTTTATTAGACAGAGAAAAGGAGGAGAGAAGAAGAAGAAAAAAAAAAAAAACGCCAAAAATAATCTCTTTCATACATTGTATTTCCTTCATTTACAGCATACAAATATATGAATTCCCCAACCCCCCACCCCCCAAAAAAAAAGAGGCAGACAGAGAGGCAGCGTGAAGCAAAGCGGGACTAATCTCTGATCTGAGATCTGTCGCAACAAAGACGGTGATGGAGGCCGGAATAGTTTGCAGGTTGAGTGTTCCTCTGACTGACGCACACGTGTGGACAGGCATCGAGGGCGGGCGCGGTTTGGCGAAGAACTAAAAGTATCAGGCGTTGTAGATCCGTTATGGGAAGCTGAGCCTACGAAGAGCTCAGACTAACACGGGACAGGTGCGGCTAGTGTCGCTGTGAATGAAAGCCTTGGGTTCCTATGGGAACCTTTTTTTTTTTCTCCTTTTTTCGGACCAACCGTACGTGCGTTCCTATCTAATGGGTTAAACACAAGCTGTTCGAAAGCACAGAACCAGCGACAGGAACACAGCACCCCTCACACTATTTATATAAAGAGCATTTTGAAAGATAAAAACTGCTAATATATATATTATATATCTAGAAAATCTGGCAGAAGGCTGGAATGTTTCAATCCTCGTCTTGTCCTGGAGAGAGTGGAGATCCGTGACATCCCGAAGGATCGGTTCACTTTTGAGCGAGAAAACATCTCGAATTCGATTACAACAAACCAAATGAGATTATTCAGCCTGTTTCTAAACATTATTCCTCATTTCAAGCTTGGTGTTCTTAGTGTCCTTATTCTACCGGCGGATGATTTTGCTTCTTTCTAGAAATAAAGGCGTACTGAACTCAACCCTGTTTGACCTTCAGATGACTGAAATATATGTCTAGAAATAGATTTAATAATCTTAGATTTGGTTTATCGTAACATTACGATAGGAAATATTACGTCAGTGTGACTATATTCGATATGCTATCGATATTTTCACTCGCGAAGATGTATTGGTCTAGCTGTGCTACAAAACTATTCGAAATGATTTATTTATTTATTTAGTTCGTTAAATTGAGCTTAGGCTCGTGACCAGGTGGTGCACAGCTGATAGTTTTTGTTGTGTGGTGTCATATTTAGTGACACGTTGGGAAGGCAAGTATAACTCGTACACATACCGGTATGTATACGCCTAGTTTTCATCGACTGCACCAGCCGTGCCGTGCCATCCTAACGTTCCTCGGGTTGATCTCTCGACTCTGGACGTAAACTCTTAGATCTCATTAACTGCACCACAGATTGAGCACAGCGAGACATTGATTTCGCAGTAACCGACAACACAGAAACCAACACGAAGAAAAAACAAAACAAAAAAAGGTCGCCAGAGAAGGAGGAGAGCAACGGATGCAGTCCAAATTCCCTCTCGCATTTACTGGGGGCGTGATCGAAGGCGAGGTCGAAGGTCACAGGTTTTTGTTGCTGTCACGGTGGTGGCACTGGGTACGGGTTGGCGTCTTCAGGAAGGGCAGTTCCGCGCCGTCGCTGTGCAGGCGGAGCACTCTGCTGTTCAGGTCAACGCAGCACTGTGGGTACAGAAGAGCAGCGCTTTCATTCACGCGCTTCCCAATAACATCCAGCACGGTTTGTATTTCATCGCAGCGTTAGCGCTGTACTAAAACCTTTGGTGTTTAAAGGTGACGTACTATAGTTAAGAACTATCGTTCTTACTAACATAAAATAACATAAAAACGATAAAAAACTAATACTGGTTTAAGGCTCTGGCCTCAGCACAAAGTGTATTACACCCCTTTACTCCGCCCCCATCTCAGCCTGAAATCAGCAAGCACCCAGCGCAGCCGGATAATCCCTATGAGCAAACGATATCTCACACCCTGCTTAAAAATCCCTCGAAAACAAGAGTACGAGCAGAATAAACACTGACAGCGCTTTTCTAAGATGGAGTCGTTTATTATTAGCGAAGCTGCATGCAGAGTTCATCATAAGTGACATTTTGCATGGTTTTTAAAACTGTAACTCCAGTGTATTTCCAGCGGCTGAATGTCCGATTGTCTTTTAGCTAGCTGTTTGTTTAGCTAGCCGTCTTTTAGCTAGCAACGCTATTACAATTCTCAGTGTTTAGACCTCGTACGAGCTTATTACAGAGGAAAAAAAGAGTGAACGTCCTCAGAAATCATTACGAGCCTGCTTCTAGAGCTGGAACCGAATATCCGGGTGCACCCGAACGCGACGTCATGACAGGCCTTGCTAATCGAGAACTCTGTGCTAGTCGGACCACAGCGGGATCTGGGGCGGGGCTTCGTCGTGTATGTGAGTGGAAACGAAATAAATAGGAGTTATTTCAAAAATATATATTATATTCAAATCCACCCATTTAACCACGAGTCACCTAATTTATTATTATCTTACTTATTCGAATCATTTCTTTATTTATTATATTTACTTACCGCACCGTCAAGTGATTAACACAGGGTCATATTTGCGTACGTTCTTTAGGGCGTCTTCACGCATGCGTGAAACGGTCTCCTCGGAGATGAGTGACGGTTTTTATACTAACGTGTCTTCTTTTCTGCACTTTTTTTTTTTTTTTTTTTTTTAAATATCTATTTTTGGAGCTAATTCGAGCACTTGGCAACCAAGTTGGAAAATGAAAAGAAATTCCCAACGGGATCGTTCCGGCACAGACGCATAATCAGAGAAAAATTGTATGATGTCCCTCCGGCTCTATTACCATCAGTACCGCTTTGACTGTGTAGTGGATTTCAGCTTTAAGTCCTCGATTAAATCCCGTGCAGCGCCGAGAGAGCTCTCCATCCAGAGAAACGCTTTTCTGTTTGCTTTCCCAAAAATCAGGAATCGGGATCTGAACCGAACGCAGAACGCCTTATCTTAGTTTTTTCCTATTACCTCAGACTAAAGACACAAAAGAAATCAGACAGTAAAGCCGTGCTGGTGCTGTTGTCTATGATCAGATCCCAGTTTCGTGGGATTAAAGCTGATGAAGTAATTCGCTACGGACGTCTGGTTTCCATTCAGCAACAGCGGTGCAGTGCAGATGCTATCTGTTAATCGTTCCCTGCTCTAAAACGCCGACGTCTAATCACGTCTTACTGCTCATAGGGAAACGATTGAACACTAGCAAAGCAAACAATGTCTTACTTTGAGCTCCAGCAGAGTCTGTAGGCCCAGGCATAGCTCAAACGCCTCGTCGTCTGTGAACACAGCATGGAAAAGTCTGAGAAACACACAGATTTATGCACATCCTCTGCTGGTGTTCCAAGATGAGTTCACGAGCTTGAACTCAGGGACTAATACATTATACGGCCGAAAGTATGTAGACACCTGACCATCACACCCGTATGTGCTTCTTCTCACGTCTTTCTCCGTCCCTCAAAGTTTGAAGCACACAACTGTATAACCGTCTTTCCTTTCACTGGAACCTGTTCTAGCGTGTCAGTGTTCCTGTGCACAAAGCGAGCTCCATGGAGACACGGTGTGTTTCGGAGTGCACTTTCGGGACACTTCAGAGCCCCGTCATCGACCCCGTCGAGCTCCTTCGGCATGAATCGGAACCGGAGCCTCCTCAACCCGACGTCGGTGCCCGATGATCTCGCTAACGCTCTTGTAGCGGAACGGACACGGATCTCCACAGCCATCATAGAAGAGTGCAGCGCATTACAACAGCACAAATGGGGCGCAAATCTGGAATGGGATGTTCAACAAGCACATAGAGGTGCGATGTGATGGTTAGGGGTGCACATACTTTTGGTCATATAGTGTAGCTCATGCCGTCTTGTGCTCTTTTGTCTCGGCAGTCTCTTTCCCAATCAACAGCCTACTAATAATAATAATAATAATAATAATAATAATAATAATCAGAAGAAGAAGAATGACAACGTTACCTATGACCTGAGCCGTACACTGCACTCTTTCACTACCGATCTGGATCTGCAGGGACGTCACTGCGTTATGCATGGATTCACTGAGTGGCTTAATCTTGGGATTGATTTTCAGTCTACAACACACACACACACACACACACACACACACACACACACACACATTAGTATTAGGCTTTTTTGCTACAGTATTACTCACTTGAATGGAAGTGTCCTCTCCCAAGTTTTAATACGTGTGTAATTGTGTGAATATTTCTGACTCACCCCAGCCTTCTGCAGCATGTACTGGAGATATGGTTGTACTGACAGCCTGTGTTAACGGATACCTTCACCTCGGCATCACCACACTGCAACACACACACACACACACACACACAGGTTAAAGTTTTTTCCACTCGTACTGCGACGACAGCTACTTCCCTTTCAGACAGAACCTGGACATTTCTGGACATATCATTTGGAAATAATGTGGAATTAGTGGAACATGAATAGTCACGAGTGAATAAGTGAATAACGTTGATTATCTCGTTACAGCGCCACCTGTCGGGGGTGGGGGGGTATATTTATTAGGCAGGAAGTGAACGGTCAGTGTTGGAAACAGGAAAATTTTATCACATCGATATGAACACTTCTTTAAATGTCTCACATTTCTTAAATCGAGCAACTTTATTAAACAGCGGCACAGCCAAACCGGGCAAGCGCTTGGCAATAATGGACCATTAATTTCAATCTTAAATCACCTTGAAAGAGAAGTCTGTTCTTTTAGTTGTGGATTACCCGTTTATCTTCTTATTAACATGGTTGCCGTCATGGAAAGTGCTCTCGTGTGTCATTCCGGCAAGTTTGTTCTTACCACATGACCTAATGTTCCAGCAGAGCCAAACAATTCGACACCCACCTTTGTGCTCTCTTTATGATGATTCAGTAGTTTTTGCTGTTTGTCTGTTGGGACAATACGTCAGAACGGATTAGACGCCGGTGGAATCGGCGTGATCAGCAGACTATAATTTAACCACCCAGTCGAGCAGTTATTTCCTCGACGCATCATGTCGCGTCAGCAGTATTGTCTGAATTCTGTTGAAATGTGGACGCGGGGCGTTTTTAGAGGATTATTCTTCACTGATGTGGGAGGAAGAAACAGCGGGGACATTCGACAGGATCTCAGATGAACTTGGGACATATGGCTGCTACGCTTGAGTCCTAACGCATGAACCGTCAGAAACTAAGGTGTGACTAGGGCGCAGGTTGTGCAGAGCTCCACCGCTTATATTCACCATTAATATCCTTATAAAGTCCTTATTCGCAACTCCACACCTCTTAAATTCCGTTAAAATAATAATGACTTCTTTGGCGTGACCCAGCAGTTAAAAAGAATGTTACTATTTGACAGATATAAGCGATTTCTCCTTGATTTGCTCATATTTCTAGATGTTCTGCGCAAACAAAGAGCCGCACACTCACTACTGTTCCACTTAGCGTCTTAGTTTAGGTTAGTTATTAACGCACCTAGTGGTCAGAAATGGGAATTGCACCAAGCACTAATAGAGCTCCATTGGGGCAGGATTTTCTCTGCCCCTCACTCACTGTTTCAGCAAAGGAAGAGAAGTGGATAAAGTTAACGATCGGGTTTTTAAAAAAAAAACACCTACCTCTAAGATTAAATAAGATAAATAAATAAGTACATCTGAATAAATAATACATTTCCACAAATAAATTTCCATTTCTCTTGTAAGATATATCGCAAAAATTGGAGCGGGAAAGCGGGATTATTTTTTTCATTAATCCTTTCTATGACATGCAGTACTTTGGCCTTGGTGAATATGAATAATACATAAACACAGATTAAATGAGCATATCTAAAATGACAGCAGGTTTAGAGTTAAATTTTTTTTTTTTTAAAGAAAACCACTGAGGGTCTTTTAAGATGTTGTTCTAGCTATCTTTATGACGTCTGAAAGCGACGTTGCGCCCTACAGTGCGTTTCCTGTAGCGTAAAAAGCGAGTGGTCGATGTTCCTACACCACTGCTGACATACCTCAAGTTTCCTACCACATTAAAGCAGTTTCCACCACTTCGGCGAAACGTTGTTCCAGATCTATAGAGCTAACTAGTATGTACTTAAGTATTGTTCCAACCTCGCAGGTTTCCACACCATGACGCCGTCGTTTGCGCTCTGTTTGTTTTTATTCCCCCACCTTGTCGAGGTTTTCAGCTCGTACCACTCTACTTCAGCCATTTCATCATCAGCAGGGATTGTAATTTCTGTTGTTTACTGTATTGCTGCAACAACAACAAAAAAAACAACGATTTCCCTCAGGGATCAATAAAGTACTCTCTCTCTCTCTCTCTCGCTCTCTCCATCATGTATCCTTTAAAGTGTGGTTAAAATGCATCTCCGCTGGTTTGAACGGAAGAGATAAAACATGCCGTGAAATAAGTGATTTCGAGCTACACTCTTTATGGAAGCAGAGACAAATTAATGTGTGTGTGTGTGTGTGATCTCACTGGCCTCGAACACATCAGGGAGCCGTTGAAAAGAAGAAGAAGAAGAAGAAGAAGAAGAAGCATTACCATGGCGCGTGAATCGCTCTGTTAAAAGCACTGCCAACACCTCGTGACCAGAGCTCCATTTAAATGTAAATGAATTCCCTTTCCTCTCAGTGCTCCTACAGTAAAGCAAAACCTCGACACGAGCAGCCGTAGCATGTTCAGCCAACTGCATGCGGATGTTACGATGAGAGAATCTCGGACCTGGAGGTCATGTGACAGTGCTGTGATTTTATTGTCACGGCCCGTCGGCGTGGTTCTGGATGCCGGGGTCAGCTCTCGTTTGGTCGGGTAGAGGCTGAGGAAACGAGCAGCTCTGCGCTCGCTCGTAGCCCTCGAGCTTAGTCGGATTTAATTGGGCCTCTATTTTTATCACAGCGTCCATACTGAAGCACTGAGGTGGCGGTGGGGGTGGGGGTTTTGGGGGGCTTCGGGGGTCGCTTTTGTCTACTTCTTATTAAGTGGAGTTCTCGGATGAGGGGAATAAAGTTTTCCTTTTCAAACCTTGCCAGACGTTTTAGGTTATTTATTCTTTATCCAACCAGTATACATTTTGAATAAAAGTTGTTGTTTTTGTTCTGTTTAAAAAGAGAGAGCTCTGGATCAAGCCTCTTTAATGACAGCATTGATGAATTGATTATTTCTTGTCAGACACGTAGGGGTTGAGACCGACTGTTTTCGTGCTCTAGCGCGTTGCACTCAGGCTCCATTAGCTTTGTTGCTGACACACTTGAAGTATGAAGAGGAGATTACATATTTTTATGAGTCATAAATGGAAATTTGTGAGTCATTAGAAACAGGGGCTCGAGCGAGGTTGTGTCGGTATGAGTGTGTTCTCCGTCTGCAAGTAAACAGGAAACAGTCTGCTTCATACCTTGCACTGCACCTGCAGAGTCGAGAGGGTGGACACTCCCTCGCTCTCCTCTGGTCCTCCTTCTTCTCCACTGTCCCTCGTGGCCTTTCCAACGGCATCCCTGTTATCATCCTCCTCGTCCTCCTCGTCAGATCTCAGACTTCTCTCGCTCTCCTCCGGTGACTCTTGCTCCTCAGTGGAGTCATCTACGGTGCTTTCGCTCCTCTCCTCTGCCTCAGCACCTTCCTTGCTGTCGGCGAGCGGCGAGCGGACGCGGGACGGGGTGTCCCGTGCTTCCCCGCACAGCCGAGAGATATTACCCTCTAGGAGGCGCCGCTGCACAATGCTGTGAGGTTGCTGTAAAAGGGAAAGACAGGAAGAGGAAGTGATGTCAAGGAGCTTGTTATAGTTGAGCCACATGGTGCACATTTTGTCGCTATGTAAACGTGTGCTTCAAACTTTGTGGTAACCGTTTGGGGAAGAACCACATGACTGTGTGATGGTCAGGTGGTCACACACATTTGGACATGTAGTGTATATGTATCTATATACTATAGTTTATTGTTTCGATTACACCAGGCATGTGGTGAGTGTGGTGCTGGCCTGCTTTGCGGGAGCAACTTGGGGTTCGGGACACTTCGGCACGTGGAGTCATGTGGCCAACCCGCTCTACCAACTGAGCCACGGCGGCCCGTTTGCTATTTATATCGGTACGGCGATGTGCTGAGAGACTTTTAGAACAGTTCACAGCAGAACGAGTCATGGATTTGCTACAGAACTGTCAAGAGCTGCAAGAGTGTTGGACAGTGTGGGCACGTTCACAGTGCATCACCGCATCAACCACGCCCTTATCGACCTTCCCGCCTCAGACATCCCTTTGTCCGTTTGCTATTTTTGACGTTTCCAATTAATTCACATCGCGATTACCACAATCACCATCCAGAAGCATAACATAAAGAAACAGCAGAACAGTGTTGATATATGAGTCAGTGAGGGTTAGGCAGGACAATGATCCAAAACATACATCAAAATCAACACAGAAATGGTTTACTGACCACAAAATCAAGGTCCTGCCATGACCGTCCCAGTCCCCTGACCTGAACCCCATAGAAAACCTGTGGGGTGAACTGAAGAGGAGAGTCCACCAGCATGGACCTCCAAATGTGAAGGATCTGGAGAGGTTCTGTATGGAGGAACGCTCTCCGATCCCTCGCCATGTGTTCTCCAACCTCATCAGGCGTTATAGGAGAAGACTCAGAGCTGTCATCTTGGCAAAGCGAGCTAGCACAAAGTACTGACTAAAAGGGTGCCAATAATTGTTATTGCACACCTATATTTAACAACGCTTTTTATTTATTTATTTATTTATATAGAAACCTGTGTTGTGTTTGCAATTGTTTGATGTCCATCACAGCAGAGTATTTTTGTGAAATCTTTGGAACAAAAGATCAAAAGGTTAAACAATGAAGACAAATTTTCACAGCCTTCTTTGCTCGGATTTATGAAGGGTGCCAATAGGATTACAAACAGGCGCGCTGTGCAAGGGCTGCACTTTAAAATGGCCGATCTAACCACTGTACAGTTTCTCATAAAGGATGTGGAATATAACCGTTTGGTCGGCAGTGACAGGTGCAGGCCAAGACGAGTCTGCTCTAAATCAAGCTCTGCTCTATCTGTTTCCTAAACGCACCAGCACCACACTCGCCATGTGGCCCGGTGTAACTGAATCAACAAAGACGGTATTGTTTGTATATACAGGGCATGTGGCTCAGGGTTCTCCGCTTTTCACCTCCCAAAAACATGCAAGTAGGCGAATCCGCCACGTCTAAACTGTACCCAAGTGCGAATGTGTGTGTCGCACCCACCACGACCCTGTCCATTATAAAGCACTGACGACTGTAGTGTGATGTATTTAGTTCATTCTATGATTAGGTAAAAGAAAATATCAGACATGGATATTTAGTTTTCGCCCCTGTAAGGGTTGAGGGATGAGTCCAATAATAAAACCTGTCACACCATATAGCGCTAGTCTGCCTAAGACCGCCTGTGTCACACCAAACCACATGAGACACGTTCCAAATACGGGAAGTCAGAGAGAAACACATTACAGAAATCTAATTTGCCCTCTGTTGTAATAAAACGACCTTCAAAAGCATCACGACATGCGGCCTCGTGCAGAGACTCCGAGACATTAACCACAATATTCCCGTGTTCTGTGATATAGAGATCATCCGTCAGCAGTTTGGCGCTTATTTTAATCTGTAGCTGTCTACCACAGTGTATAACAGTTTCGATTAAATAGCGTTATAGTGCGGATGTTCAGCTTTAATTGAAGGTGTTTACGTCACCCTCGGGGTTGTGTACGTGGTCCAACACTTTTCAAGGGACCAGAAATGATTGGATAATTGGCTGCTCGATGTTGTTCCACGGCCAGGTGTGTGTTATTCCCTCAGTTTTGTCCACTTTGCATTTGGAATCTGTTGCTGTTAACTCTCGACATGAAGGCCAAAGAGCCGTCACTGCCAGTGAAGCAAGCCATCGTGGGGCTGAAAGATCAAAACAAACCCGTCGGAGAGAGAGAAAGAGAGAGAACGAGAGAGCAGAAACATTACAAAAACAACCGTGGTGTGTGCAAGAAGGAAAACCCCTTCAAAACAAAAAAAAGTCGGCCAGATGAAGAACACCTTCCAGGAGGTAGGTGTATCTGGGTCAACAATCAACAATCAAGACTTCACCAGAGTAAATACAGAGGGTTTACTGCTAGTTTCATCCGTCCGTCCGTCCGTCCGTCCATCCATCCATCCATTACTACTAGTTTGCCAAAAAAAAACAACATTTCATCCTCTGGACAGATGAGACAAAGAACATCATGCAGCAGAACAATGGGAAGAGAAGAGTGTGGAGAAGGGGAGGAGCTTCTCATGATCGGAAGCATATTGCGTGGGCGTGTCCTGCCAGTGAAACTGATTCTCTTGTATTTATTGATGTGAGTGCTGAAGAGTACAGAGTTCTATTATCCGCTCACATTCAGCCAAACGCTTCAAAACCGGCTCAAAGTGTGATTCGCAGTGTTGGACTGACGTGCGAATAACTCATAACCGATGTTAAGCTAATAAACAGCCGAAATGCGCAAAAAGTGGATGGAAACTTGGCTAGTGACTGACGGAACGAGGCCACAAGTTCAACTCGAGGTTAACCACTTCAGCGGCTCTAGCGTTACATCTCTGTACGCGTCCTCGTGTATGAACCGAGGAGATACCGCGCTGACATATTTGTTTATAATGTGGAAGGTTCGACATTTCCGAAGGAGTAAAAATAATCCTGAAGATACGAACCCATTTCTGAACCCATTTGTAAAAACGAAACCGTCCTTTGGGTTCAAAAACAACCCGCTCGCCGGGTTAAAATTAACAACCCGATTTGCCGGGTTAGTTTAGGCCAAAATGTGATCCGTCCTATATTTACCCAGCGGTTTGGTTAAAAATATCCCCGTTTGGGTTGTTTCTAACCCAGTGGGGTTTTTTTTTTAGAGTAAACTACAATTATTAAACCTATATATATATATATATATATAGAGAGAGAGAGAGAGAGAGAGAGAGAGAGAGAGACATCTACGAAGCTTTAAATAGTCAAAATGACCTTCTGTTGGTAAATACTTCCTAACTTTAAGTATTTATTTCTAGACAGAAGCAGAATCAGCCGCCTTTGTTCAGCCGGTTTGTGTCGAACCGATTAGGAAACAGAAATACTTTTCTGGGGGGGGGGGGGGGGGGTTTAGTGTAGAAAAAAAAAATAGGTTTAATAATCTAATATTTGGTTCATGTTATTAGTAGAAACGCTGGATGATTTTCACGTGACGTTTTTGCAGTAGACGTGTAAAAACAGCTCTTAGGACTGCACTCTCGGGGTCGTGACGCTCAGTGCGAAGATGTATTTATTGTATTTTATTTTATTTTTTATTACAGGTTTGTGCTCAGATTAATTAAGGCCCTTGGAAACGCTGTGTAAAATGTCTCGTTCCTGGTGAAACAGGAACAGGAAACGTGCTGACGACGGAGACAGAGGGACAGCGAGTGGCAACGCTGATGTCAGGAAAAGTCGCCTCTGTCCTCTGTCCTCCAACACTCGTGCAGATGAACTCCTGAGGCCTGAGGGAGGAAACGCAGGCGCGCAGTGCACGTGATAAAAGTCCATGTGGTATAATAAGAAAGACTGGAACTCGAGCAACGCTTACAGATTCGCTAGCGCTCATACAAACGCTTCTTTCGTTATTCGCTGTTTCTGTAACTTCACACTGACCTTAGTACTGCCTCTGATTTGTAGGACTGCAGAAGCTAATATTAACTAAAACGTGTGTGTGTGTGTGTGTGTGTGTGTGTTCTAACTGACTAAGGACACTCTCTCTCTCTCTCTCTCTCTCTCTCTCTGTGAATCTGCAGACTAAAAGCTAATTACAAGACTCATCCCGAGCCATGTGACCCTGCTAATGCCTTCTCTCCCCTCCTGATCTCCCCAGCACAGTGCCAGACTTCCTGTGACACACAGCGTGTTAAACCAGCTGCTCTCTCTCTCTCTCTCTCTCTCTCTCTCTCTCTCTCTCGCTGTTATGTCTTCATCCCTCTTTATTTTGTTGCTCCTTCTACATTTCACTCCTCCCCTCTGCTGTCAGTTAGACGACACACGAGTTAGCGATTGTTATATTCGAACATTTTAGTATTTCGGAATGCGCGTATTTGGAAGCACGTCCCTTCCCTCTTTTTCTTTTCTGTTGTTGTTGTTTTTTTTTGAGGTGATTGTTAATACTGGAACAGAGGAATTTGGTTTCGAAAATTTGCCGAAGGCTTTCGACTACCAGACGCACGTGTGATTCGTGATGTATTATACATTCGTGATATTCTCACATGTTCTAACTCCCCTCCCCCACCTCTCCCCCACCCCCCCACCCCAGGAACACTGCGCATGGATGGAGAGACTGAAAGCCGTGTAGAGATGTAAAGTTTGAGAGTGCGCGAGTCGAGTGCCTCGGGGACAGACAGCAGAACAACAGATCTGCCCGTTACATAACGGTGGAACCGCTTCACGTGACTCGCTGTGTTCATGGAAGCAAGAACGCTGCGCATGTGAAGCCTGTGGGCATAGAACACATCAGCACTCACACTGTACTGTACCTGCTTCCTGAGCAATCTACATCAGCATTTATCCTTTGTGTGTGTGTGTGTGTGTGTGTGTGTGTGAGAGTGATGTATGAGTCTGGAAGTAAGTGGTTATGACAAACAGCATGGTTTTGTTCTTAAATAATCCTAAAAGCTACAATCTGACGCTGTAATTATTATTATTATTATTATTATTATTATTATTATTATTGTATCTGTTAGTTTTCTTCTTCTTCTGCTCTCGAGTGTGTGGCAGCCCATCGAACCGCTTCAGGAAAGTTATGAACTCTGGCACACAGGTAAAGGACAGTCTCAACATTAACCATAGCGAGATTGGCGTCTCTATCTCAAACCCTCTAGCGCCACCAACTGCTCAAATTTGGACTTAGGTTCACTCGTATTCTTGAATAAGGTGCGAATAACGAATTCGAAGGTGAGCACGCCAAAATGGACATGAGGCTATATCTCCGTAATGCTTTAGCATATTTAGACCAGACTGTGTATGTGGTCATCATGACTTGAGGGATTGTGCACAGTTTCTGCACAGCACCACCTAGTGGCCGGGAGATATGAAGAATGGTTATTTTTGCTTATAACTTCCGGATCGTTTCAGCAAAAATCACAAGATTGGTCTCTTTAGATTCGGTGCGGCATCCCGAGTCGAACGCTGTCCAATTGTCCCCGTTCAATTTTCTAAAAAAAAAAAAAACAACAAAAAAAAAACAACTACTTTTTCAAGCTCCCACTAAACCGTTCATGCGATTTTCACCAGAATCGAATCGGATCATCTTCAGACCATACCGAAAATAATGTTACGGAACTCAAGTTAATCGGGTCAAACCATTCTCGAACGACGCACAAATGAATCTGACGGCGAGCGTGCCAAAATGGACATGATGCTATATCTCCATAATGCTTTAGCATATTCAGAGCAAACTTAGTATATGTCCTGGTCATCATGACAAAAGGATTCCTGGACAGTTTCGGAACAGCGAACCACCTAGTGTTCACGAGATATGACAAACAGCACATTTTTGCTTATAAATTCTGAACGGCTTGCCATAAAATCATACTGGCTTATCTCCTTGTGGAGTGCTTGGCCCCGTAATTGCTGCTTGTTATTAAACTGACTCAAATGGCATGGTAATATGTGTATATAACTACAGAGATGGTGGTGGTGGTGGTAGTGTGTGTGTGTGTGTGTGTGTGTGTGTGTGTGTGTGTGTGTGTGTGTGTGTGATACACCCCGTTTGAATCAGAAAGAATCAGCAGCCAGCTTACTTACTAAAAGAGGGAAAGCTTGAGCTCTTCCCTGCTGTGCTGATATAAATACACACTGCAATTTCACACTCAAACACACACACACACTCACACACACACACACACCATGCCCTGACAGCTCATGCTGCTAGACACAAACATGCACGTGTTATGGAGGTTTCTTGGAATGTGTTTCTGGGCGTTTGCCATCCAATCAAAACTGGGTTAGGGTCGGGGTTAGGGCTAACCCCGACCCTAACCCTTTACTACTGATGCTGTGTGTGTGTAAAACTGTGATCTATAGTCTATAGTATAATCTACTGTGGTAGAACAGAAACATCTCTACCTCTACACGTGACTTAACATTTCCTTAGCGCACGTACTGTACGTGAGCCACGTGAGGCGTGATATCTCTCAGTCAGACTCAAAAATGAGATTTTTGTGCTCCTGGTTCTGTAATTGCTCGGCGCAGACCTCCTGCCGTGGCCCCATGGTGTGAGATTGCTGTGAAGTTCGATTTAAAAGTCACACGACGGACAGTGAAAGGACAGCACTCACCAAGTCTTTGGATGTCCCCAGCCTCTTGAGACCGTCCAGAGGCAGGAGGTCAGCCGAGTCCTTGTGTGTGAACTGGGTGGCCTGCTTCAGTCTCCTCTGCTGGTGCATGATGGCTTTATCCCTCAGCTCTACCTCACGCTTCTTGGACTCGCTCATGGTTCGTCTTGACCCGACAGTTCTCCAAAACCTCCGACTCGAGCTCTACGTCAAGCGCCTCTCTGGTACACAAGAGCTTGCTTCAGTCAGCAATGGCGTGACCCTGAAGCTTAGCAAGGTTTGCAGACACTCTCATTCAGACAAAACACTAAACACAGATACTGTGTGGAGAACTGACGCTATTTTCCCTCACATACACAAAAGAAAAAGGACATTTTGTGAACGTTCCAAAAAAAAACCCCCCAACTGCTCCTGATGATGTAGATCCACCCTCGTCGACGCTGCGAGTTTGTGCTGCACGTTGCCTGCTGGTCAGCTGTGTATCGGAGTTGTGTGGTGTTCAGACTGAGCATCAATTCTCTCTTCTCTCTCTCTCTCTCTGTGAAGCTCAGTGTCCTTGTAGTGCCGCAGAGCTGTGCATCGTCCTCCCTCCCTCCTTCTCTCTCTCTCTCTCCCTCCCTCTCTCACTCACTCTCTCATGCTGTCTACCTCCCCCAGCCTCTCACTCTCT